>NC_059368.1:3135000-3242500 GCF_019703515.2 Myxocyprinus asiaticus | reverse complement strand
TTTTTTTATACAAATATAAAAAAATAAATAAAAATTAGTCAAGAATATCGAGAAGTTTTCTCAGGGTTACACCACATGACCTAAACAAAATGTGCCTTTTCATAAAAATGTCAATAAATATATACAGTATATATATATATATATATATATATATATATATAAATTATTTTACTGCTTCTATTTTAAAGACATTTTAATAAAGGATCACTCCTAACCCTAACCTCTAACCCTATGACAACATTTTTTTTTTTTTTTAAGAAGTTCAGCTTTTAAAGAGACTTTTACTTTTATTAATGTTTTACTGTCTCTGGACATTTACACCACTCAGACATTTTTTACTTTAAACCCCAGATAAAATATCAACATTATTTTGAACTTTGAATCATAGAAGAGGTGTATTCAAGTAATTATTTTAAATGATGTATTTTTGAATAAGTTCATAGATTTGAAAATAAATAAATAAAATAGCATTATGTCATTGAACCGTTTATCAAATATTATTCACTCCTTATTTGCAGGTTGTTTATGTTTAGTTGCATTTACTGGTGACACTTTAACTGTATTCTGTTTTTTATTTTTTAAGTTTTTACTTTTTGAATCTTGTCTTTTTTTGTGAACATGCCAATGATGTGTAGTCATGTCCGGCGTTGTGTAGTTGATTTGAGTAGAGTTAAGTGCTGAGCTGAGTTGTGTTGTAGAATTGAGTATCTTTTGTGTTATGTTGCATTGCATTCAGTTGAGCAGAGTCGTGTTGAGCTGTTGTTTTGTAATGCACTGTGTTCAGGTAAGTTATATTGCAGTGTGTTGTCTTCAGTTGAGCTATGTATGAGTCCAGTTTTCAGTCCTCGCAAATGCGTCGTCTGACACCAGCGACACGCTAGTTGAGTCTCGTTACGCTGAGTGGAGAGTGGACTTTTGGAAACTCCTTGTTAAAGCCAGTAGATAGACTCTGTTAGAAGTGTCTCTTTCTCTCTGCGGAGCTCATTTTCTTTTACAAGAACTCTACAAACGTGACATTCAACACCAACAGCCTCTAATAAGCCACATTCCGGCATCCTGACAGCACCGAGGCCACTGGAGTCGCGCGGGATGTCGGCGCGGCTTGGCAGGTTTCGAGTGGGAGACCGTGCAGCGAGAGAGAGACTGAATATTAAACGTTGCCGTTGTGACGGGAGACTTGCGCGGGAGTCGTGTAGATTGCTCCAAGTTGAGCTCTTGAGTTTTAACTCAATCTAGAACTGAGAGAACTACATTATTAGCACGTTTTATGTAGGCACTAATGAACGAATGTCAAGAGCCATTTATGAAAGCATGTCAAATGGATTGCATTGTTAAAAACTCAGTGTCTATGCAAATATCTTCGTAATTAGAGTATGCTAGAAATGGTGTGACATGAAAGCAATTACATTTTGTGTGTAATTATTTTGCTGTTAAAATACTTTCTCCTCTCTTTGCTTAAAATGTTTGCATGCTGCTTTAAGGCTAGGATATACACTCACCGAGCACTTTATTAGGAATGCTATGGTCCTAATGAATTGCCCAGTGTGGTCTTCTACTGTTGTAGCCCATCTGCCTCAAGGTTCGACGTGTTGTGCATTCTGAGATGCAATTCTGCTCACATATTTCCATTCTGATGGTTGATGTGAACATTAACTGCAGCTCCTGACCCATAGCTGCATGATTTATGCACTGCACTGCTGCAACACGATTGGCTGATTAGATAATCGCATGAATAAGTAGATGTACAGGTGTACCTAGAAAAGTGCATGATGAGTGTAGCTTTATGTGTTTTTCACGTGGAGTGATGTCTTGCGCACAATTGAGCGTTTTAGCCTTTTAAAGCATACACTTTGACCACAATCGCATATGGATATGTTCGACACATGCACACTATGACTGCTTCGTGGTATTTTCCATTCAATCCCAGGCACATGCGCAAACGATGTGCATAGACACGGTCCACATGTCTAGAAAATTGGGCTCTTAATATTGCAGTGTTTCCCCTAAGATTTTTTCAGCAGCAGCGCTGCTGCATGCACGTCCACGAGCCTGCAAGGCCGGACCCATAGTTATGCAGGTCGGTGGAGTAATGGCTTAAAATGACCTTAGAATCATTATAGATGGGTTATTCATGTTTGCCTTGTCATGTGTGTGTTTATTATTTACTGGGAGCTTTTGACACTTGAAGCACTCAGAAAATCACTTTCACTATTTTTATTAACCATAAACACCAATAGAAAATATAAACCTATCTAACAGAACATACATGTCACCAAAGGGCTCCAGACTAACACATGAGAGCGGATAGCAACATTGGAAAAATAAATCTTTTTTGTCCTTAATTAAAAAAAATAAATAAATAATCATAATAGAAACTAATAAAAAGTGACATTGTATATTTGATATTATTTTGCACTTAAATGCACATTAGACGGTATAGCATTGATTTTGACTTGATGCAACAGTAACATCTGTAAAAAAATGTATTTATATATAGGCTTACCTAATTTATATAGGGCTAAATTGAAATATTCTGCGTGCAATCCTACTGATTAAGTACAGTCAAAAAATGATTCCTTGGTCCATAATAATTATGAAAAGTTGCCATAGTTTCTCCATTAGTATCCATAGTTTTAAGTGATATTTGTAACTAGATCGCAGGTAGTCACTAGTAAAATCAAGCATGGCTCCTTACTATGATAGTAAGTAACTTTAACAAAACTATGGCATTTTTGTTATGAAATGACAAACTATACATTTAGAAACTATACATACAAAATAGAAACTTTTTAAAACTGACATAATTGTAACAAATTAATTATTTAATAGGACTATATAAAAAATATACAAATATTTAGTATGAATATAACACATTGCACATCTGCCAAAATACCATTGTTAACACTGTTAATGTTACTATAGTAAATCCAAGGTATAATTTTGTTAGGGTGGTGATGTGTGGATTGTACAGCCTTATAATTTATGTTCTAGTCAGTGTTGTTTATAATGGTGTGCTGCTAAATGGTTTTAAACTCGTTTAATCACCAAGGCAAGAGACACTAAGGGTTTTTATAGGGTTTTTCCACAGCCAAATTCAAACGAGTTTCACGTTTCGCACCACATTTCTCACAGCGCTGTTTATAGTGATTTGTGCTGTGTGGGTGTGACTGCTCTGCGCTGTCGCTGCTCTGTTCATTGAGCTGGTTGATAATTAATCCGGGTACTGGCTAGTGCCATTACATTTCGTTTTTCTCATACGAAACAGAAAACTGACACGTCACGCATAAACAACGAGAGTTGGCAAGCTGTGTTGTCTCACCGGCGCGAAAAATTATTGCAAGATGCGACCATTTAGTTACAGTCTGGAGCCTTATTTTCCTACTACCTTTGCCAAAGAAGTTATCAGAGTAAAAGACTTTCCACTAGAAGAGGTATCATAGGGGCCTGGGTAGCTCTGCGAGTAAAGACGCTGACTATCACACCTCAAGTCGCAAGTTTGAATCCAGGGTGTGCTGAGTGACTCCAGTCAGGCTTCCTAAGCAACCAATTGGCCCGGTTGCTAGGATGGGTAGAGTCACGTTGGGATAACCTCCTCGTGGTCGCTATAATGTGGTTCACGCTTTCGGTGGGGCGCGTGGTGAGTTGTGCGTGGATGCCGCGGAGAATAGCGTGAAGCCTCCGCACGCACTACATCCCCGCAGTAACGCGCTCAACAAGCCACGTGATAAGATGCACGGATTGACTGTCACAGACGTGGAGGCAACTGAGATTCGTCCTCTGCCACCCAGATTGAGGCGAGTCACTACGCCACTACGAGGACCTAGAGCGCATTGGGAATTGGGCATGCCAAATTGGGGCGAAAATGGGAGAAAATACACACAAAAAAAAAGAAAAAAGAAGAGGTATCATGTCGGGTGTCCTGCTTCTTTGTTGTGTATGCATACGCACTCGCAAACAGCCATTGATGGGCTGCTATACGATGACGTCACTGTGAATACATGGGTGTATATGGTGGGGTCCCTTTTGCTTCACAGAGGTGTCCCATTTGACTGCACGCAGTATAAGCTCGCAACTGACTGGTGCTGGCAAGTGTTATGTTGTTTCATGGATATTAATGAATCATGTGAAATGTCAATAGAGAATAGCGGTGAATAGGCGCAGCGCCGCTCCTGAATGCATATAGGGGAAACACTGTATTGTCAATGAAATTACCTGTGAAAATGTTTGTTGATGAAGGATTTTTTGATTTTGCCAACGAAAACCAAGACTAGGCAAAAAGACTCATCATTGTAATCAAACGGTTTCAAATAGTCCACCTTAGGCTGGTTTTAGAGAGCATCTCTGTGTCAAAAATCTCAGTGCTCAGACCTCTTGTGCGAGCGAGACTTTTAGCAAATAACCTGAAAGCAGACAGTCGCTGCACGTTAGCTGGTAAAAGCAAGTGGCCACTTACTTTTGCTCTTTCATCTCAGATGAAGAATTCCCAGCATACTGCATTTACTTAAAACAGTCAAAGGCTTTTTTAAACACAGCACTTTGAAGAGGAGTGTGAATTAAGAAGCTGACAAAAAGTAACCACCACCAAACTGTTTATTCAAACACATGTGGAGATGAGAGACTTTTAGAAATGTTACATTTATGGAGCAAGATGATCTGTATAATTCAACTCAGGAGTAAAATGAGGGCTTATCAAAGACATTTTTAAAGCAACTTTTATGCCTTTTATGGTATTAAAAGCTTATGTTAGTTTAGCCTGTGACATTAGAATGAAGTTTGTGGTGTTTGCAAAGGCAAGAATCATTATTATCATTGCTCATACTTACGGCCTAAATATTGAACTTCCGCATGTAGCTCGCCTTGCACCGTTTGTGCTATAGACATGAATGATACTTCAAGTCACGTGGCTTGCTAAAGAGATGTGTGTTCTTAGTTTCCGAAGTGATAAAACCAGCATAACAGTCCCACAGATCCTTGAACGTCTCAAAACGTTTTCCCCTATTTCTTATGTTCATGGTCACTGTTATTTAAAAAGTGTGTTAGTTTGAATATTTATTGCTGTGGAGTTGCTTGCTTTTACAAGCATGAAAAAAAAATAAATGTAGCTGTATTCACCTTTTTTACTTTACAATTCAAAGTTCACAGTCCAGGCAGATGGAGGAAGTGAAATGAAAAACTATTCCAACTTCCTGACCAAATAAACTCTAGCCTGTTATGCTTCAGCGATGGATCATTGTGTTAAAATAACATCACGAGAAAATGACCTTGTGTTTGGCCTCCTGTTTTATCAAGCACTTTCAGATCGTGTGTATCTGCTCCTGCTATAATGGAGATTTCTGGCTGGTTATCATAGACTACACCAAATGCTGTGATATCATCACACTGTGTGAAAACTGTTTTAAATGCTAAAGAGATTAAACTTCTTGCAGAGAGTTCTGCGGTGCTGACTGTTATTCACTGTTAAGCACAGTAAGATATCACCACACAAAAACGCTCTTGAAGACATTGCGTCTCTCAATTAATTTCAGAACTGCGACTCCCATTAAAACCACCACCACTAAAAATATTATGTTAGTACTTAGTATGCTGCCTTCACATGCTATCGGAATGATCGTTGCACATGATTGACCCCTCAAGTCGTAATTACGACTGGGAAACTCAGAGTTAATTTTGATACCCGAGTTTCCGAAATGGGAGGAGTTCTTTGTTTTATTTTATTTTTTATCCCCTTTTCTCCCCAATTTGGAATGCCCAATTCCCACTACTTAGTAGGTCCTCGTGGTGGCGCGGTTACTCGCCTCAATCCGGGTGGCGGAGAACAAGTCTCAGTTGCCTCCGTTTCTGAGACAGTCAATCCACGCATCTTATCACGTGGCTCGTTGTGCACATCACCGCGGAGACTCCCAGTATGTGGAGGCTCATGCTACACTCCACAATCCACGCACAACTCACCACGCGCCTCATTGAGAGCGAGAACAACTAATTGCAACCACGATGAGGTTACCTCATGTGACTCTACCCTCCCTAGTAACCGGGCCAATTTGGTTGCTTAGGAGACCTGGTTGGAGTCACTCAGCACACCCTGGATTCGAACTCACGACTCCAGGGATAGCAGTCAGTATCAATACTCGCTGAGCTACCCCGGCCCCCAAAAATTTGGGAGGAGTTCTAAACTTTCAACATGGCGGAGGAGAGTACAGTTTCTACTCTGCATGACAGATTTTGCTCATTTTTCTAAATACAGCTAATTGTTAGCGCTTGCTCTTTTGGTCATATTCATTTATGTATATCAGCAACCATTCTCTGCATGTTGTACATTTTTACACCGTAAAAATTGTGATCTCAGTGGTTTAGACTGTGGCATGATTGTTGGTGCCAGACGGGCTGGTTTGAGTATTTCTGGGATTTCCACACACAACAGTCTCTAGAGTTTACTCAGAATGGTGCCAAAAACAAAAAAACATCCAGTGAGCGGCAGTTCTGCAAATGGAAATGTCTTGTTGATGAGAGAGGTCAACAGAGAATGGCCAGACTGGTTTGAACTGACAAAGTCTACGGTAAATCAGATAACCACTCTTTACAATTATGGTGAGAAGAATATCTTCTCTGAATGCTATTCTGAGATGCAGGTTGGTGCTGTTTTGACCGCATGAGGGGGACCTACACAATATTAGGCAGGTGGTTTTAATGTTGTGGCTGGTCGGTGTATGTATATGTATATATGTACTGTATATATACTGTATATATCATTAAATTAAATGTATTTATTTTATTCAATTATTATATTTAATTAGAATTTTATTAATAAAAATTGTATTATTTTAATTAGGTTATTATTCAATTATTTGTTTAATTTTGCTATTTGATTCATTAGATTTTTATTCAGTTGATTTAGTGTAACTAGATTTTTATTAATTCTATTTATTTTCAGAGCTGTATTAATAATTTTATTTTATTTGAGAATAAAGAACGACTTAAACTGCACTCTGTTCATCACACAAAGTGATCATGTGGCTTAAGAAGACTTGGAATATTGTACACGAGTTGTATTGATTATACTGTGAATTTATGGTGTTTTACTGTACTTTATGGAGCTTGACAGGCCAGAGTCACTATTCACTGTCATTATGTGGCAAATAAATTCTGTGAAGAAAGAAATACAGGTTTGCAGTAACATTAGGTTGAGTAAATAATGAAAGTATTTTAAGTTTTTGATTTTTACTATTTTTTTAAGAACAAAAAGAGAGTGTAAATGGTCATGCCAAACTAAAAAAAATGGCAGAATAGAAGATGTCACCTTATTTCAAATTGTCTAATCACGTGCTGTTTATGTATAAAGTGTGTAGTAATCTTTTAATTTCCACACATTACTTTTGCTACCCCAAAAAAAAAACTCGGCCTGTTTAAATTTGAGTACTTGGTGGAAGTTACCTCATTATTCATCCTGAGAAATAAACATTTTAAAAACAAGCTGTTTAACAGAAATACATAATGGCAAATAAAGAAATGCGTAATGGCAAACACCAAGGTCATGTTAGCACTTCCTTCCATTTGCTTTTCCTTCCTAGTATTTTCAGTGCTGTGTGAAGAATGTGCAGATTTGTAATCTGTAAATAAATGGATTCATGATTTATTCCAGGGTTGTTATTGTTACTGTAACTTGTGTTTTCAGTGTCTTTAGCTGTCAGAGCTGTTGGTCATCTCGCATAACGCTCTATTCGGTGACTCACACGTCACTGGTGTGTGGGCCGATTATGAGAACTAGAATGAGAGTTATAGACAGACAAAGAGAGATGAATTGTCAATGCTATTGGTGAAATAATTGTGGAGTTTTTTGCGCTGCCACCCACAGTGCTTAACATGAGACGTCAGCACAACATGCTTCCCATAGGCCAGAAAAGTCACAAAAATGAGATCTCCTTAATATAGTGCTGGCCTGGTTGATATACGTATGTAGAATATTCACAATTGTGTTGAGCAATATTGTGAATATCACAATGATTTTAATGCTCTTTGTATTTGGCCACATCGTATACCAAAGAGCACATAATTTCATAATCCTTCAGGGCTGCACTATTTATCAAAACAAAAAGCAAAAGGCTGCGATTGAATGACAGGAGATGAAAGTGCTTCGCCAGATCTGTAATGAGAAACCTTATAAACTGTCAAATACACGTTGTGCTTTCAGGTGTAGGTGAAGGTAAATAAGACAGAAATATATTATGATTGTGTAAAGCAAATCTAACCCTCAAAATAATAATTCAGTGCTACTCTCCGCGATCCACGCACAACTTACCACGCGCCCCATTGAGAGCGAGAACCACTAATCATGACCACGAGGAGGTTACCCCATGTGACTCTACCCTCCCTAGCAACCGGGCCAATTTGGTTGCTTAGGAGACCTGACTGGAGTCACTCAGCACACAGGTTCCATTTTTTAAAATGAGTTCATGCATTAGGTGTTATGAAGTAACAATGAACAATTTATTAATCTTGGTTAATGTTAGTTTATCAAAAATACAATTATTTATTGTTAGTTCATAATACATTAACTATATATGACTTTTAATAAAAAAAAGATTATTAGTATATGTTGCAATTAACATGATTAACCAATATGAATAAATACTGTGAAAGTATTATTCATTGTTAGTTCATGTTAACTAATAGTTAACTAATGTTATCAGTGTTACCGATATATTTAGGTAAATAATGCTTTTTATTATTTACCTACAAGATGCATTTAATTATGCTTTGTTGTATATTGGTGCATATAAATAAAAAAATAAAAATTCAATATCACTCTCCCCTTTGTTCATTTAGTGGAAAATGTGCCTTCATTATTTTTAACTAGAGTTTGTCAACATTTTAAATCATCTTGGGTGGCTGTTTGGGTGAAATATTTGTTCCTTTGCGGGGAAAAAAAAGCCATATCAGAGCAAATACATAATAATCGAGATATCGAGATTTTGTAGCATTATCACCCAGCCCTACTTTAATATTTCATTGTATCTCCTACACGGCGTTGAGATTAAATGGAGAGCAAATGAGAGCATTTGTCGAAGTCTCCTGCTTCTCAGATGTTTCTCCTGAGAAAAAGACAATCTTTTCTGTGACTCCAGAGTGATGAGTCACATGACATTTACAGCTCAAAACCAGTAGTGTCCAGAAATGAGTGCAATTGAAAAGCTAATAGATAGCTCTCTCCTGAAGTCATTGACCACATGCATGTGTGTTATGTGGTTAGTTCCGTTTGAGTGTTATGTGGCATGTTTGCGCAGTTGTCCTCAAGATATCAGGCATATGCGGCTGCGTTTGGTCACTGCTGCAGAGAAGTCGTTGGCATTCTGCTGTGTGGCGTGTCACACTCACTGAATCCTGAGCGAAAACGCATCAACTTGTGCTGCCGCTACCACTCTGATAAGAAACATCGGTATGCGTGGTGTGTGCTGCATAACCTTAGATACGGCGTCACCTTCACTAGCGAGAGAATTACAGCAGAGGAATTGTGTCTTCAAGGGTCGTTCATTTAGAGCAGGACAGAGTCTGTTAGAGCTTTGTGAAGAACGTCCTCATCAAATGCACTTTTTGTATTCATGTACACACAGTCGGTTTGTCTTAAGTAAATGTAAACAGGTGTATTTGTGTCAAAATGTCAGATCTGTGCTTTAAGCCTTGCTGTGTAAATAAAGCATTATAAACCTGCCACTGTCTATTACTGTATGTCATTAATTAATTGAGCAACAAACCCACTTGCTGTTATTTTTTTACTGACTGTTTATTGAAAAATAACTCAAGGCAATATTTGCTTAATTGATAAATACTTCAAGGCCACATGCCGATGTTTTTGTTCATATTTAAGTTAGTTTTTAAATGAATAATTCTCCCAAAAATGATTATTTTCTCATCATTTACTCACCCTGATGCGCGTTCCCTTGCGGAACACAAATGAAGATATATTGATTGAGATATGATGTGTTTATATCCATTCAATATAAGTTAATGGGGTTCCAAACTTTCAAGCTCCAAAAAGGCATAAAGGCAGCATAAAGGTAATCCATAAAACTGAAATGGTTTAATCCATGTCTTCTGAAGCAATACGATTACTTGGGCTAAGAAACAGACCAAAATCTGTTCAGAAAAAGACCAAGGAGACTGCAGATGTTAAGATTTAGAGTGAAAAAGGAGTTATATTTTGGTCTATTCCTCACCCAAAACTGATCATATTGCTTCAGAAGACATGGATTAAACCACTCGAGGCTGCCTTTTATTTCCTTTTTTTTTTTTTTTTGACAGGTTGGACCCCATTGACTTGTATTTTATGGTTATATTCGCATCATATCTCCATCAAAAAAACGTTGTGTGTGTTCTGCGAAAGAAAGTCATATGAGTTTGAGATGGCATAAGGCTGAGCAAATGATGAGAGAATTATCGTTCATTGATTTCATTCATTTTTTCAACCAGAATGAATAATCCGAATGAACGGATTCACAAAAACCGAATTAGATTTCTCAGTGTTATTTGGATGTTTTAGAAGAGTGTTTTTAATTATTGCCTTAAACACACTCTGAAAGACTGTTATAATGTAACATGAACAGTGATTTAGCAGTTTGTCTGCATTATGTTGGTAAAACTAGCTTGTTACATGAAAATCTACAATATAAAAAAACCAGCTGAGCTGCTGTCATGCTACTAATGTAGGTGTAGGTAAATGTAGGTAAGTTAGTAACGTCTCCTGCTGGCAGATTGTGGGAGCTGGTACAGTACAAGTTTGAAAGAAATAATGTTAGTAGAGCTCCTGAACTTTCCTCTCGCTTCGATTCTTCCAAATACACACACACACACACACACACACAGGTTAATGCTTGTGGAGGTGAGGGCATGGGCGAGCGCCCGTCTGGGGAGAGAGAAAGTGGTAAGGACATTGTAAGGGGGTTCGAGGGAAAGGAGGAGGCGAGAACCGGCTTGACAACTTAAATAATAATTTAATAAACAACTTAACCAAAAACACACAACCATAAACACACAGTACAGCTGCCTGTAATTCTCTCTCTCTTGAACTGTCGTCCCCGGCTGCCTTTATCCCTCGCGTGCCCCATCAGGCTGATTGGGGACCGGGCGTGCATCATTCCAGCCCGGCCCCGCCCTCCTCGGCTCCTACAGACATCCACCTGAGATGAATTGCTACTAATTACCATTTCCATGTTTGCAGTGAGAGACGGGGGAGAAAAGCAGCCCAGTCCTCAGAGAGAGTTACACACCTGAGACCGCGTGTTTGTGTTCTGAGAGTGTTTTGCCGAAAAGCTGATCTTGATTTCCATTGATGCTGAAAAGCAATCTTTTGTTTGGCATAAATCTGGAAAGCGTTTACTGTTTTATTTTAATTAAGAGCAACTCACGTGGACTGTGGAAACCAGCTCCCGCTTCCTCCTTTATCTGCTCCAAACACGAACTGTTGTCACACTGGTGCCGAAATCCAGGAGGAGGAGGAAGAGTACGCTGCTAAGGAGTCGTCTTCGCCACTGGAAGTGTTTCGATCCCTCGCCATCGTCCACCAGGCTCAACACCAGGCCCTCATAGATCTGCAGGCGGAGCAGCAACAGCACTTTGAAGTGCTCCTTCGAGGCCAAGAGGTGGAACTACGGCCGTTGCAGAGCTTGATTCTTCAGGAGGGGGCGCACGCTGCGACCCCGGCAGCAGCGAACTCCCATGTGTTGCTTGCTAAGATGGGGGTGCAAGACAATCCGGAGGCCTTTCTGGAGCTCTTCGAATGGCTGCATGCGCAATGGACAGTCCACCTCTTACCGCTGCTGACCGGGGAGGCCCAACTTGCGGCCCAACAGCTCCCGGTCGACAACCTCCTGAGGTACCCCGAGCTGAAGAAAGCTATCTTGCTGAGTGAATTGGGCCTCCCGTTTGCCTTCGCTCAACAGCTCCGTGACGCCTGCCGGCGGTGGGTGCTGGCTGAGGAGCCCAGCGACGTCAGGCATGTCATCGATCTCGTGGTGCTGGAGCAGTTCATCTCAGGTGGATGTCCTTACCGCTTTCTCTCTCCCCAGACAGGCGCTCGCCCACGCCCTCACCTCCACAATGCTCTGAGTTTTAAATCAACAAAATCGACCTTCCTACCCTAAACCTTAAACCTAACCGATAGTGCCAGAAAAAGTAAATGTACGATGAAAAATGCAATTGCTGAAGCAACCATGTCATTTTGTGAAGCTTCTATGACACTTTCAGCACAGGTGTCGACTCGCGTGCACTTCAAGACTTGTGCCCCGGTCCTTGACATCACAAGTGCAATGCTCTATCAGTTTAGCTACCACGCAATTTGATCACACTTGAATACACACATTGTAAGTGTAGTTGGTTATGTAAAGCAAACATTATAAATAAGTCATGCGCTATAGTAAAAGTGTTTAGATGTCATGAGAGAGCATTGTGTGAGGAACAGGGTGAAAAGTAAATGTTTATGAACTGATAATCTGCCGTTTTACTCGTGTTTTGTGTGAAAGTAAAAGTAATTGTTGTTATAATGCTTCTAGTGTTCATTTCACCAGAAAACTGCAGCGATAAGTACAACGGGCCACGTAAAAATCATTTTGCAAAAATGTAGGTAAAGAAATATGACTCTGTGAAACCAGGTTAAACATTTTAGTTAAAAACAAAGATTCAAAACAGTAAAACTAATGTCATAATACATAATATACACACCTGTGACGCACGTTCTATATGCACTAAGTTCCTATTGCTTGGCAACTGTAAACAGCCTACAGTTAAGATAATGACCTATTGGGTGCATGAGTGGGTGAACAGACTGTCAGTAAGTGGATGGCTGAATTCAAGTATTCACTTAGATGTGTGTTTAGATGACATTTCTTAATTATCCGAGTGAGTGTGTGGGCAACAACACACTCCTGCTGCCTTGAGTTCGTCTTCAGAACACCTACTGATATTTATTTCTCAAAAGAAAAAAAAAGCATTTTTCCGTTTTGTTTTATTCCCCTGAAGTCTAATGTTAGTCAAGGTTTCATTATCATTTTTGACCCTCTCTGACCCTTAGAATTTCCATACTAATCTGTTTTCGGTTGAAAAACTTGCTTCAAAATTGTTGTTTTCGGTGGATGAAAATGCTGTCCCAGTGTGGATGAGAGGCGTAATAGTAACAAAATCAGTGTTGTATTATTGTGGATGTGGCCTTATACACGCTGTTTCATGGTAGTACAGTTGATGTTTTGAAGCTACTTAAAAGGGTCATGACATACTCCTTTTTTTATATATTTTTTTAATTATCTTCCCTGAGGTTCACGTATAATGTTAGTATAGTTTGTTTGCACCAAAACAGTCATAATTTAGTCGTATATAATAATTTTCCACCCTGTCTCTGGCCCTCTGTCTGAAACGCTCAGTTTTAAGCTCTCTGGCCCTTTAAGCCTTCAGTGTAAATTCCCACTGTTCTGATTGGCTAATAACGTGTAGCCCCTCAAATACAGTCATATTTGAAACTCATCGGAAGAAAATAAACAAACTCCACAAGACCACAACATTTATAAAACTAAATTTCAGTATTAACATTTAATACACATCTAACACATTTCATCTGAATATATTAAACTGTTCACGCAGCATCATAAACTATCAAACAGTCATGACATATGAAATATTAATGAATTAAATTAATTTATGTTTTTGCGGTCCAATAGTGTTTTAACTGCCCTATCTTTCAATAACAGTTCCTTTGCTACGCTTGAATCGTATTGTGACTGGTTCACAAGCAATCCACGCTGAAATGTTCTGAAAACACAAATGTAATACAATCCACGGTGACGTTGGGTGCTTCAGCAGGCCAAAGCAGAGACACTGGTCTTCACATCTCACGTCTTCCGTGTTTGTTTACACTCAGAACGGCATGTGTTTCTCCCAATCCATGGCAGGAGCAGAATGAGGCGCATATTTAAAAGTTGCACTTGTACCGCTATTAAAACGCGGCTCACGTCGCCGGAAACTCATCAAAAAGATCAAAGACATCCATATAGGTGCATGTTTGCAGAATACCAACAATTAAAAATAGCACAGATGGGTGCAAAAACGGTCCAGGATGCCTTCAAAACAACAAGAAACAGCACAGCTGAATGAAACGCAATGGAGGTCTCCTTTTTAGAGTTATAACTTGATATCGCATCTATTAAAAGTGGTGTGAGATGTATGATAACGGTCAAAGTTGTTCATCTATTGTAGAAAAAAACATTTAAATCCAGACATGAAGGTGTCCTGTGTAAGTCTCCTTTGGATGAATCTCACATGACTGGCCCTCCCTTCTCTTCACCTGTGAATGACTGTAAGCACCAGTGGGCGGGGTCAAGGGTGCAATGAAGAAAAATAGGCGATTATGTCTTGCGGAAGAGGTAGTCATATGCAGATGTGTTTGGTCCGTTTCTAGAGCCTGGTTTAAATAAATGCTCTTTTCCTATTTAGGAGGAAGTTTTCAGTTCTGAAACTTACAGTAAGTTTTTATAGTACAATGACCTCTTAGATGTCAAAAGATCAAGGAAAAATTGATTCCTCATGTCATGACCCCTTTAAAGAAATTTTCGATTATATTAACATTTCCAAAACATTTCATTTTGGAAAATGTATTTTTTCCCAAGTATTTATATGCAGCTGAAATGTAACTTTTCTCAAAATGTATTAATTTTTGGTAATCCAACAGCATGTCATATTTTGTTGATGTTTATTTAAAAAAAAATTGATTCGTTGTACTGTGAAAAACCCTAGATGCAACCAAGATGCAACCTTTTAAACTGTAATAAATGTGCTCGCTGGAATGTTCTTATGCTCAGGGTTGTGATGCCACTACAAGATTTCTGAACTGTCCATTTTTGCAGTTTAGTCTGAATAATGGGTTGGAAATTTGTTGTTTTATTCAACACGTTTGCAGCTGAAATGTAACTTTTCTCAAAGTTCCTTTCATTTTTGGTAATCCAAAATAAATACATAAACAGCATGTCATGTATTGGTGAGATACATTTTTAATTTTAGGGACGGTTTTTAGAACTTTTTGAAACATCGTGTTGCAACATGACCTAAATACAACCAAAATGCAACCTTGTAAATTGTAAAAACAAGTGCTGTCAATCAGTTATTTTAAAAAAAAAATCAAATTACATGACATGCCAAATAATGAATCTAATTAATCGCAGTTAATCACATATAAATCATTATTTGATGAGAAAGGCCTCCAAATAAAGATAATTAAATATAAACAGTACATAATTATTCAAATAATTGTAAATATAATATGTAGGGCCTATAAATAATATAATAATTCATATGTTCAGATTAAAATATATTGCATTGTTGTGGCAGACGAGTAAAGCATCGATTAGACAATACAGAAATTCGCTTTAGAAGTCAATATATTATTTGTCTTATTCCCATATCATTGAACATAAAACTACAGTCGACAGCAATCCTGCACTGAGTTCATCAATCTGTCCTGCGTTTGGAGCGTCTCACCGGTATTCAGCAACATAAACGCTGTGTTTCTAGGACGTTTCCAGGACAGCCGTCGTAAAAAAGTTATGTGCTCGCTGAAATGTTCATGAGCTCATGGTTGTGATGTCACAACAACATGTCTGAACGAGCCATTTTTCCAGTTTAGTTTGAACAGATGGACTGGGTAGGAAGTTTTGCGTTGTGAACGTTTGAGTATGTTTACATGTACTTTTTTGTTATTCAAAAGAGCAAGAAAACCCCTTTTTATACAGCTCCATCACTTTTCTGTCTCTTTTCCAGAAAAACAAATGAAACTCTACAGCATTGCATCAAGCACTGTGTGTGTGGTCGTGCCGAACCGTGTAAAGGTTTTGATACAAATAGACATCATTTATCACTGGGGCGCGTGTGATGCACATTTGGCGGAGAAGTGCGCAGTGACATGTCACTGTCAATCAAACCTGTCACGCAGACATCTGAAGGATTCACAACAGCGTGTCATTAGTACAATCGCACACGCAGCATTTATTCTCTTTAAAGAAACCCTGATAAGACTTTCTGCTCTGAACACGTGCAGTTGGAGTCATTTGTCAGAGAAAATGAACAAATAATAAACTCTCTTAAAATACACTCTAACACTTTACAATTTGTAAAAACCTTAACAAAGACTAAAATGTCTAACTGCAATTTCTTCTAGAGCTTTCTAGCCACATCCACTAAACTTGGCACAGACTTTTGGACTGTTCTGACTCAGATTTCTGTGACTTCTAACTGATCAGGGCTGCGTTTCCCAAAGTAGTAAGCCTAAGTAGATCGTAGAAACTATTGGCGCCAGTAGTCTGTATGATCAACTTAAGCTTGCAATGCTTTTGGGAAATGTAGCCCAGAATTGTGTCAAAGTCTTTTTAGCAAGTCAGGTCACTCGGCGGCCATCTTTGGAAGGCTTTCAGGCAGCTATTTTCTATGTAAACAAGCGGCATGACAGTACAGCTCCTATCTACTTAAATGGGGGATAAAACGATCACGATATTTAGTGTGATTAAAAAAAAAATCCAAGGTATCAATTATAAGCTTTTGAATATTTTTCTACATTTAGCCTATGTTCTACATCTAGACGATCAGCTGAGTGTCGCTAAAAACATACAAAGTTGCTAACGTTAGCTGCCTTGCTAACAATTAGGCTACGCCGGTCACCGCGGTCTGAGTCCGGATCCCTGTTTGATTCCATCCGGACCGCAAGACTTCGTGACAAGGGTTGCACCCTCTGATCGTCTCTAGTGAGCAGCGTGACAAAACAACAGTGCTGTGTACAACAGATCTGATCTTTCTGTGCTATATATTTTTTTACTCCCCAATTTGGAATGCCCTTCGTCGTGGTGTAGTAATTCACCTCAATCCGGGTGGCGGAGGACGAATCTCAGTTGCCTCCGCATCTGAGACCGTCAATCCGTGCATCTTATCACGTGGCTTGTTGAGCGCGTTACCGCGGAGACGTAGCGTGTGGAGGCTTCACGCTATTCTCCGCAGCATCCACGCACAACTCGCCATGCACCCCACCTAGAGCGAGAACCACATTATAGCGACCACGAGGAGGTTACCCCATGTGACTCTACCCTCCCTAGCAACCGAGCCAATTTGGTTGCTTTGGAGACCTGGCTGGAGTCACACAGCACGCCCTGGGATTCGAACTCACGAACTCCATGGGTGGTAGCCAGCGTCAATACTCGCTGAGCAGGCCCCCAAGATGCATTATCTTTAAACAATTCTTAATATCTTATCCAGTCTTATATATCAGGTAAGTTTTGTCTTGTTATAAGGATGCTGAGATATTTTTACTAGAAAACAAGACAGAGATCATTATGAATATGATTTAATATTTGCAGTGTAGATTCCATAAATTACACACAAAAAGCAAAAACTAATTATTTCTGGGAAAACCAGCAGACACAAATGAATTATTTAATGCAATGGTTTATGCAGTATATTTAGCAAAAAATGCAGAACTCTATCCTTTATCGGGAAGTGGAGCGCCGCCGCCGAATTCTCGAGTCCTGCTCGTGGCGGTTTAATAGAAATCCTTCATCTAAAGCAGTCGGCTCAGGTACTGTGATCCTGGACCGACTCACCTGCCATCTGTGAGATGATGAGCAGACTGCTCCTGAGGGAGATCTCTTCTGTCTCTCGTCATGTTCACACAGATAGCTTGAGGGAGAGAGAGACATCACTCACAGACGGGTCAACACTCATACACAGTCAGAACCATTCACTGGTGACAGGGAACAGCAATGATGCACTGACGCACATCAGATGCACTATAATGCTTCGTAGGGAAGAAAAATGACTAATTAAAACTGTTTAACATCTCATCTGTTTCTCATAGACAACAACGAGGTTAAATTCTGTTGTGAATACAAACAATATATAAAAAAAGAAAAGATAAAGTTTCTCCCAGACAACAACTGCATTAAATTATGTAATGAATAATAAAGTAAAAGACAATTGGGAAGAAAAATGTTTCTCCTTGACAGTAATTAGGTTCAATTCTGTTGTGAATAACTAAAAAAATGATCTAAAATGTTTAAATGTATTATTACTGAGATGGAATCCTATGTAATGGTATCTGGAAAAAGAATAAGAAAAAAAATGAGGATATATTCTGTTGTGAGCTCCTAAAAAAATAGATTTGTAGATGAATTGACAACAAATGTTTCTTCTAGACAACAATTACATTTAAATTATGTAATGAAATCCAAAGTACTTTTAAAAAGTATTACAAAAAAATGAAAAAAAGAAAAAAAAATTGGATAGCAATGAGGTTAAATTATTTTATTTATTAAAAGCTAAAAAATAAATAAAAAAAAGACAACAAAAGTGTTTTCTTCTAGACAACAATGACATTAAATTAATAGTTTTGAATCAAATCGAAAACCTATGAATCGTAAGTCTAATTGATTTGCTTTCAGCCCAAATATTCACATCCCTATAAATTATGTAGTGAATTCTTAACAAATTAAAAAAAAATAAAATAATAAAAAAATGGGAAAATTGGGGAATACAATATAGAACAATGAGATTAAATTCTGTAATAAAAAAAATAATAATTATAATAATAATTTTAAAAAAAAGTAAAATAAACTTTTTATTGCCAGGGTTCCCCTGGTCATGGGAGACCTGGAAATATTAGGTATTTTAAAAATGTTTATTTTCATGCCTGGAAAACTCTTAGAAATTGATAAAACCTTAAAGCCATGGAAATTTAGAGAATATAGAGAATATACATTTTTCTAGTTTTCCTCTACCTGAAATGATCAAATATTATTATGATCAGCTAGATTTTGCTCTTGTGCAGAGTAAAACTTGCTTGCATGCAGTAGTTGTTTCTTTCACATTTTGTGGAAAAAAAAAAAAAAAAAATATAAATATATAATATATATATATATATATATATATATATATATATATATATATATATATATATATATATATATATATATATTCTTTTGAGCCAAAATCAAGTCATTGAATTTCACTGATCAAAAAGGTTGGCAACCCCGTTTTGCGCTCTTGCCATGTTCAATGCACATTCTCTGTTTGCACCGTAATGGTCACTCGTTAATTTGATAGTATAAATGGAAAGTGTCATTCATTTTAAAATAATGTCACAATGCAAAAATGTACTTTATTTGTCATGCAAAATATAACTTATTTATTTTCTTTTGATTTTGCATTGAAATTTGATCTGGACATCTTTTTTGTTTGTTTGTTTTTGGCGTAAGATTCACCTCTTTAGTGAGTTTTGTTGTATTTTTAACATAAAGACTAGATAAAAGACTGCGAATCAGTGTGAGGAATTAGTTTGAACTTTCATATTCACACAGGTCAGAGTGCTGTAGAATATTACAGAGAGTGTTTAAGAGGATTATAAGAGTAATCAGACTCTCTCTCTCTCTCTCTCTCTCTCTCTCTTAATAAAACAGCAGAGAAATGGATTGTCTTCATAGTTGCACTATTACTTCATGACATTATTTGCTCAATTTGAGCATCTTCAACATTCACACAGAATAATGCAAATAAGTTGCATATGAAAATACCGCTGTGTTTTGTGATTATTTAGAGCCATATTTCTACATTAACACCGCAAGACATTAATTCAGTCATTACTGACTCTAAGGAAGGGAAACTTTGCTCATGGAAGCTTTTAGCAGATGATATTCAGATGAATTTCGTTTCCTGAGCAAGCTTGTTGATGTAGTTGGTTATGTAATGCAAAAGTTAAAATGTATCACCTTTATAAGTCATGCGCTACAGTAAAAGTGCTTAGATGTCATAAGATAGCATTGTGTGAGGAATGGGGCGAAAAGTAAGTCTTTATGAACTGATAATCTGCCGTTTTACTCGTGAATGAAAGTCTTTGTTGTTGTAGCGCCTCTAGTGTTAATTTCACCAGGAACCTGCCTCGATAAGAACAACAGGCCACGTATGTCATGGCTGAATAGAGCACCACTTGAAGTAAGACTTCCAACTTGGAAAACCGGGCGAAAATTTTACGATGCCATACGAACATGACGGCACCCAGGGAGATGTACAGTTGAAAGTTAGCAAACGTTTGTAACATTAAAACTAAAACATTACAAAACATTATCTTTATCTTGTTCATTATCTTGATGATGAACGTACACCTGAAAAACAGAATACTACTGTATATGGTTTTAAGCTGGGGATATCAAGTGGGAATATCCCACATCTGACTTGCAAAAGAACACAGCAGCATTCGTCACATATATTCTCAGCCACATAAATTTAGGGTGAGGGACTCCCCGTTGCTTTGTGTTGTTTTAACTTGGTGACTGATGGTAGTTTTGGTCTGACGGAGTGCCACTTGTGGAGCACTAAAGGTCACCTGTCACCATGCCTCATTACTGCAGAGGAGTGCAGAGCGACACACACAGAGCACTGCAGTCGCGGTTTACGTACATAGCAGAGGTTTTAAAGGTCAAGTTTGTCCCCTGCAGTCCATTTCTGATAATTAAAAAAAGACAACATGTCAAATTACTGCTCTCAACGGGGAACATTTCACCATAGATGAGTGTGTGTTTAATATTAGACACTTGAGTTCAATGGAAATCAAGTGCGCTGATCATTTAACTCCACGGAACAGTTACTCATCGCAAAATAATGGAAAAAGCTTGGATTTTGAACAAAATCGTGATGAAATATATATATATATATATATATATATATATATATAAAAATTACAGTATTAATATACTGTGTTTACATATTCTTATGAAAGATTAGGATCTCTATGATTTACGGCCTCTGACACACTTTTAGGGCAGAAAATAGAATAATAAGAAAATGAGTACAAATATAGTAGTTTCAGCATCTTTGGCGCTTGGATCCTTAATAATGCGTTCCAGACTTTTGCAGATATTTTAATTCGTTTTGCACTAAACTAAACAGCCAAATTGCTTATTCTGAAGAGCCAAATTGTGTCCCTTATTCTTTAAAATACGCTATTTGAGATTTGACAGTATTGTTTGTGAATAAATGAAGGGACATTTTTAGTTTTAATATTAATTAAACATATTAATTAAACAGATCTTTGTTTTGGAAAAACTAGCTTCATACCATGTGACCCACATTATTGAAAATGGGTAAAATGTGACCATTTACACGTGGAGCCATATTAAGAGCCCCATATCGTTTAGATTTAATCATGTATGGCCTTTGAAATGAAGATGCACAAAGGAAAGTTTTTTTCTTCCCAATTTGGAATGCCCAATTCCCAATGCGCTCCATGTCCTCGTAGTAGCGTAGTGACTCACCTCAATCCAGGTGGCGAGGACGAATCTCGATTGCCTCCGAGTCTGAGACGTCAAACCATGCATCTTATCATGTGGCTTGTTGAGCGCGTTACCGCGGAGACATAGCACGTGTGGAGGCTTCACGCTATTCTCCGCGGCATCCACGCACAACTCACCACGTGCCCCACCGAGAGCGAGAACCACATTATAGTGACCACGAGGAGGTTACCCCATGTGACTCTACCCTCCCTAGCAACCGGTTGCTTAGGAGACCTGACTGGAGTCATTCAGCATGCCCTGGATTCGAACTCGTGACTCCAGGGGTGGTAGTCAGCACCTTTACTTGCTATGCTACCCAGACCCCCCCATATTAAGATATCTTTAATACTCCTGGAGTTATAGGTACTCCAGCATTTTTTTTTTTTTTTCAATTTTGGACTCACACCATTGGCTTATAATGCAACAAGAGATGCTGAAGTCAACTGATTTTAGTAATAAACTTACCTATCTTAACGTAAAAATAAAATAATGGGGCTGACACCTTTCTAAGGTCATTTTTATTACCTGTAGATTTGCTCAAATCATAGGCAATAATTGTCATTTTAACCACCCTCTACAAATAATGGATTAATCAGTAAATATGTAACCATGAAATTTAGTCTTCTGGCTTTCATCATCATTTATGTTTATATTTCTTCAGAAAAAAATATAAACAAAATCAAAAATTTCATAAAGTTTGACAGTGAATATTACTAGTAGAGTTAATGCCACTAGTCGACTACAAAGGAAGCCTTAGGCTGTATTGAAGACTGTGTGATCGTACTGTACACAGTAACTTACTGAGCAGGCAGCAGCAAGTTTTTCAAGACGTCTTTAGTTCTCATCTGATGTGTAATTCTCAGATATGCCTTAGAAACAATTTCAGAAGTAGACCTTGTGTCTTGACATTTTCCTAAGAAATGGAAAAGCAGACAACACTGCCTTTCAGAGTTTAAAGATCAAGATTTTATTCCTAGAATAGAAAAAAAAAAAAAAGTAAACTTTTATATGTTACAAAAGGAAATGAAAGTAGAGTTAAAGATGAGCTAAACAAGTTTCTGTTCATTGAATGCCAGATAGTTTCATCTTAGCTTTTGATCATGCATTTATTTGTGTCAGAATAGATTTAATTCTGTTACTGGGGTTATTTCAGGAAAACAGTATTTTCTTTTTTTTTGTTTAATTTTTTGCTGCTGTGAAATAAGAAAATATAAGTCTTAAAGGGACAGTAGCTAAAACTGCTTGGTTAATTATAAGGCTCAGAGAGAGGGTAGAAAATAGTTATGAAAGACTAAATTGTGACTGTTTTTGGTGCAAGAATCCCTGACTAAAATTATAAGTGGACTTTAGGGAAAAATTAAATCTTACAGTAGTGTAGAATATGACACCTTTAAATGGCTATTAAAGTCAGAAATTATCAAAGGACATAATTAAATGAAGTCAATTTCTCTTCCCACCCTCCATACAGAAACGTGACTGTTACAGTCTATCCCAGTTTTTTTTTTTTTTCTTTTTAGGAAAAACTGTTGTAAACAGATCATTACATATATTCCTCCGTAGATTTAGTGTGCTTGTTTTGATGTGGCTCAGATCAGTTCTGGCAGATCCCTGAACCCCTGTCCTGGTTTGATTAACTGTACCCAACGTTTCCCAATGGAAACCTGTTCTAGTTTGTCAATTCCCTTTGCTGGCCGGTTGAAGCCGCACGCACGCACGCACGCAAGCGCACACACACACACACACGAGTTACATGACAGATCAAGGACACGATTTGGTTTCTATTGTAAACCATTGACCTTTTGACCTTAAGTATAATTAATTGTGAGGTCACTCATGCATTATTTGGGAGTTGTTTGGAAGTTTATTGCTGGTCAGATGCAGCTGTGTGACATACGATGTTTTCTGGGCCACTTCAGTGGGAGCGGATAATTTGGGTTGACCTTTGGTGTGAATGATTGACGGGTAAATGACAGTTGCGCAGCATCATAAAGATGATGAAGTTTGGAGTTTGAAAGGTCAGAGGAGGTGTTACTGTGGAAGCTGCAAAGCAGGATGGGAAAAGACGGCAGATTTCTTTATGAGCATTTATGACATTATTTGCCTAATTTGAGCATCTTCAACATTCACACAGAATAATGCAAATAAGTTGCATATGAAAATACCGCTGCATTTTGTGATTATTTAGAGCCATATTTCTACATTAACACCGCAAGACATTCATTCAGTCATTACTGACTCTAAGGAAGGGAAACTCTTTATGAGCCTTTGCGGACACTTGCACTTCAGGCTTCACTCTCCATACGTTTTTGAACATCTATTCAGTTTAGAGTACTTAAAAAATAAATTAAAACAAATAAAAATGTAAACGGGATTTTACTGTAGTTCCCAGAATAACACACATAAATGATCCTCTACCCAGAAATCTTCTGTCATTGTGTAAGTCTTTAATCATCTAAATGTTGTGTTTGATATATTTGTTGACAGATTTAAGAGTACCATATAAAGAGAAATGCTTTATAGAGATTTGACTGGCCCACCACCCCGCAATGCCCCCTTACAGCTTTTTTACAGTGTTGTAGTTGTAAAAAATGTAGTCATTAACAAATTAGGATGTCCGAGATGATAAAAGTGAGAAATCTTTTAAAGATCTAGTTTAAAAATCATACATCAAGTTCACCGAAATGTAATCTTTGTGTCCATGTTGGTTTCATACATTTCTGAAAAAAATAAATATTATTAATTAATTAATTAACATTTTTAATGTGGTGTAACACTCAAGAAAAATGAATTGGAATACTTTCCTTGTACCTTGAATACATGAGTGTACACAACTTAATCATTAGTTTCAAAAACGTTCAGTTTAAAACATTTTTTGTACAAATCAATTTTGTGTCAATTACATCAAGAAGTTTTCTTAGGGTTACTCCATTTGACCTAAACAAATTGTCCAAAAAAAAAAAAAAAAAAAAAACATTTACAGTCATGAGGGTTTAGTCAAGTCATTTTGGTTTGTATACCGCTTTTCACAACACACATCATTTCAAAACAGCTTTACAGAAAATCATGCATTAACAGAAAATGAAACTGTAATATCTATAAAGCCTTAGAGTCATCATTGTGTAGTTTGATTAAATATGATTGTAAATTATGTATGAAAATACATAATTAAATAATTAAGTAATAATTGTATTTAGAACCCCAGTGAGCAAACCGAAGGTGTCTTTGGCGCGGAACACAAAACTCCATAAGATGTTGGTTAATGGAGAAAAATAACATTGGGAGAAACCAGGCTCACTGTGGGGGCCAGTTCCCCTCTGGCTAACATCATGAATATAATGCCAATATTACTTAATAATGTGCAGTGCAAGTCATGGTTTAAAATTAGTAAACTAAGTGTGTGTTAAGGGCCAGTGTTTAAACAGATTTTGTATGAACTCTAAGATTAATGACTAATGTCTTTTGAGAAGTCATTTGAGAGACTGGTGTTGGCCCATCTGAAGGACATCACTGGACCCTTTCTAGATCCCCTTCAATTTGCTTATCGAGCAAACAGGTCTGTGGATGATGCAGTCAACATTGGATTGCATCATATCCTGCAACATCTGGACAGACCAGGGACATATGCAAGGATCCTTTTTGTGGACTTCAGTTCGGCTTTCAATACCATCACCCAAGCTATTCTCCAGACTAAATTAAACCAACTCTCTGTTCCCACGTCTATCTGTCAGTGGATTACCAGCTTTCTGACGGACAGGCAGCAGCTTGTGAGACAGGGATAACTCACTTCCAGCACCTGTACAGTCAGCACTGGTGCCCCCCAGGGATGTGTGCTCTCCCCACTACTCTTCTCCCACTGCACCAACGACTGCATCGCCAAGGACCCCTCTGTCAAGCTCCTGAAGTTTGCAGATGACACCACTGTCATAGGCCTCATCCGAGATGATGATGAGTCTGCATACAGAAGGGTGGTTAAACAGCTGGCTGTCTGGTGCAGTCAAAACAACCTGGAGCTGAACACGCTTAAAACGGTGGAAATGATTGTGGACTTTAGGAGGAACACCCCAACACTGTCCCCCCTCACCATTCTAAACAGCACTGTGGCAGCAGTGGAGTCATTCAGGTTCCTGGGCACTACCATCTCACAGGACCTGAAGTGGGTGACCCACATTGACACCATTGCAAAAAAGGCCCAGCAGAGGTTGTACTTCCTTCGCCAGCTGAGGAATTCAACCTGACACAGGCGCTGCTGATACAGTTCTACTCAGCAGTCATTGAGTCTGTCCTCTCCACTTCAATAACTGTCTGGTTTGGTTCAGCTACGAAATCAGACATCAGAAGACTACAAAGGACAGTTCGGATTGCTGAGAGGATTATTGGTTGCCCCCTGCCCCCCTTCAAGAACTATACACTTCCAGAGTGAGGAAAAAGGCTGGAAAAATCACTCTGGACCCCACTCACCCAGTCCACTACCTTTCTGAACTGTTGCCTTCTGGCCGACGCTTCAGAGCTCCGAGGACCAGAACCGTCAGGCACAGGAGCAGTTTTTTCCCTCAGGCTATCCATCTCATGAACAGTTAAAACTGCCCCTTTGAGCAATAATTAATGTGCAATACACAGCTTAGTCTTTTTATATTATCCAACACATCCTACCTCTTCTGCCATTACATTCCCTTGTACTGTACATAACCAATTTGTATTTAGATTTGCACTACATATGTGTGTGTGTGTGTACGTATGTATGTATATACAGTGCATCTGGAAAGTATTCACAGCGCTTCACTTTTTCCACATTTTGTTATGTTACAGCCTTATTCCAAAATGGATTAAATTAATTATTTTCCTCAAAATTCTACAAACAATACCCCATAATGACAATGTGAAAGAAGTTTGTTTGAAATCTTTGCAAATTTATTAAAAATAAAAAACGAAAAAAAAAATCACATGTACATAAGTATTCACAGCCTTTGCCATGACACTCAAAACTGAGCTCAGGTGCATCCTGTTTCCACTGATCATCCTTGAGATGTTTCTACAACTTGATTGGAGTCCACCTGTGGTAAATTCAGTTGATTGGACATGATTTGGAAAGGCACACACCTGTCTATATAAGGTCCCAGAGTTAACAGTGCATGTCAGAGCACAAACCAAGCCATGAAGTCCAAGGAATTGTCTGTAGACCTCAGAGACAGGTTTGTATCAAGGCACAGATCTGGGGAAGGGTACAGAAAAATTTCTGCAGCATTGAAGGTCCCAATGAGCACAGTGGCCTCCATCATCCGTAAATGGAAGAAGTTTGGAACCACCAGGACTCTTCCTAGAGCTGGCCGCCTGGCCAAACTGAGCGATCGGGGTAGAAGGGCCTTAGTCAGGGAGGTGACCAAGAACCCGATGGTCACTCTGACAGAGCTCCAGCATTTCTCTGTGGAGAGAGGAGAACCTTCCAGAAGAACAACCATCTCTGCAGCACTCCACCAATCTGGCCTGTATGGTAGAGTGGCCAGACGGAAGCCACTCCTCAGTAAAAGGCACATGACAGCCCGCCTGGAGTTTGCCAAAAGGTACCTGAAGGACTCTCAGACCATGAGAAACAAAGATTGAACTCTTTGGCCTGAATGGCAAGCGTCATGTCTGGAGGAAACCAGGCACCGCTCATCACCTGGCCAATACCATCCCTACAGTGAAGCATGGTGGTGGCAGCATCATGCTGTGGGGATGTTTTTCAGCAGCAGGAACTGGGAGACTAGTCAGGATCGAGGGAAAGATGAAAGCAGCAATGTACAGAGACATCCTTGATGAAACCCTGCTCCAGAGCGCTCTGGACCTCAGACTGGGGCGAAGGTTCTTCTTCCAACAGGACAATGACCCTAAGCACACAGCCAAGATAACAAAGGAGTGGCTACAGGACAACTCTGTGAATGTCCTTGAGTGGCCCAGCCAGAGCCCAGACTTGAACCCGATTGAACATCTCTGGACAGATCTGAAAATGGCTGTGCACCGACGCTCCCCATCTAACCTGATGGAGCTTGAGAGGTCCTGCAAAGAAGAATGTGAGAAACTGCCCAAAAATAGCTGTGCCAAGCTTGTAGCATCATACTCAAAAAGACTTGAGGCTGTAATTGGTGCCAAAGGTGCTTCAACAAAGTATTGAGCAAAGGCTGTGAATACTTACGTACATGTGATTTTTTTTTTTTTCATTTTTTATTTTTAATAAATTTGCAAAGATTTCAAACAAACTTCTTTCACATTGTCATTATGGGGTATTGTTTGTAGAATTTTGAGGAAAATAATTAATTTAATCCATTTTGGAATAAGGCTGTAACATAACAAAATGTGGAAAAAGTGAAGTGCTGTGAATACTTTCCGGATGCACTGTATATTCATATATGTTTGTTTCTGATTTCAATAGATAAGAGGCGAGCGTAACGACTTTTACAACAAATTTGCTGAGATTCTCAAAGCGGGACGCATAGAATATGGGTTCAGGTAATGGTGGGAATACATAAAAAATATGTGTTAAGGACTATAGGTCAAAGCAGTTGCACATTATTTCTGGTTAGTCTGATATGTGGGTATGATTTGGTGAACTGAACTGAACTGACTGCTGTGAAGGATTAGATAGGCTAGTTATATGGTGCATTTTGAATTTTGACTCCCAAACTGTATTGCAAAAGGCTCTGGACTGATCTGGGCCCCAAAAACGAAATCTTGATCTTAGTGGTTAAGAGCGTTTTCTACGAGCAATTTTACAAACCCAAAACTGCACCGAACATGAACATGCGAGGACGCACTTTAAGTGCTTCTTGAGTTGCTGCCACGTTCTGAAATGTGACCATATAGAGCTGCTCATCAGTGTAACTTCATTATATTTGTGCGTAACTTTATAAACGTTTGTAATTTACCTAGCTGGAAATGTTTATACACATTTAACCTAATTAATTACACAATTACATATTGTTTTGCAATAATTTTGTGTAGAACAATATATTTATTGTACACAATCACTGCTTCGTTCTAGGGTTGCGCAGTTTACCGGTACTAACGAAGTATCGCGATACCAAAAATTTTAATGGTACGATATCATCTTGTTGCTAATTTCTGATACCATATTACAGTATGCTGTCATAAGCAAAATGATATGAGATGTGACAGTTTTGAGATGAAATCGATGATGATTTGAAAATAAAATAAAAAACCTCGGGATATGGCCAGGTGTGATCATTAAACAGCAGAAGGATGTAATTTAATTAAATAATATACAGTCACATGCGCTGCACGCTACAGAATGAACAAGAGGTGCCGCTCTGCTCAGTCATCTGCTTCACACACATACACACACACACACACTACTGGTGCTGGTGCTGAATTTTCATGCAGTGTGTTTAGAGTATAAACGGCTGTTAACACTTAAATGAACTCCGGTGCAGCTCGGAGATTTCTGCTCGCGACAGGAGTATCACAGCATTAATGGGAAACTTGATATAACAAACCCGTCAAAAACAGGAAAAACTCAAAGGTCTGTCAAAATAAAAGTCCAGCTAAAATAAAAAGCTCTATTCAACTGGATGTGCAAAATTTAAGACAGAAAAATATAACTGCTGTATAAAAATTTAATATTCAAAAAGTAACAATAATAATCATAATAACAATTATATAATATTAAATGGTTGCATAATAATAATAATCGTTCTTATGATTATTATTATTATCTGTAAGCAATATAACAAACGCAAGTGTATTATCAGCATGTTGTGATTCAGCCATAGCAGCATTGTGCAACAGGTAATCAGATCGTTTTTTTTTTGTTTTTTTTTTCATTAATGTTTTCATTAAAACTGTGAAGCTCTGTTGTGCAGAATTTTATTGTGGCAAAAATAAAAGAACAAAGTTTTGTAAAAAAAAAAAAAATATATATATATTAAAATATTTTTATTTGATTAAAGCTGAATGTATCAATTTGATTAAATACCATTTGATCCTTATTGAAAACATTTAACATGGAATCCAGAAAAATTCAAACGGAAAACGCATAATGTGTATCTGTGAGACTGTTCTTTTATTCAGTCATTTTCTGTGTAATTTCATAACAAATCTGAGGCTTTTTATTTGTTGATTATAGTATCGATTTAGTATCGATACAGAGGAATCAGTGCTGGTATCATACCAGAGCCAAAATGTTGGAATCAGAGCAACCCTACCCCCAACTAAGCAGATCTACCGACTTATGTACTCCTGCTGGTCCGAAGAGCCATGTGCACAGAGTGTTTGCTAGCTAGGTGTGCCCATGCCCACTGGTCGAATGGCATAACGCTAATGAACAAAATTTCTATGTGTGCCTTGGCCTGTTTGAATGGCTTAAATGGCTAGTGACCTGACTCATAATGTGTACCTGGGCCAGGAAGGCCCAAAGCTTATTTAACTAATGACTTAAACTGTATTTATTTTGTGCCAGGCCAGATTTGGCTAAGGCTTACCTTGTTAAAGACACACTTCTATGTGTCATGGCAAAAAGCAGACCGTACCATGCAAGCTGATAGAAGAAAAGCCCCAACAATCACCTGAACTAATAATATTTTCAGAGATATACTCTTGCAGTGCGCTGCAGGGAATCCGACTTATCTGCAAAAGACAGAGACAGACAGAGAGAAGCAAGTTGATTGGCTAACCGATTACATGTCAAAGTACCATTCAGCCTACACCATGCAAGTCGATTAGCTGAACACATCACATGTGAGTAGTTTTTAATTATATAGCTAGCAGCTGCAGTTTAAAGAGCTAAAATGCAAAAAGTTATTGAATATTGTATCAGCCCAAAAATTCTGTATCGATGCATCCCTACTTCTTGTTACCTGCTAAGTGTGAATTTGCCTTGATTCAAACATTGTTTTGTTGTGGCATGTCACACTGCTTGCTTGCATTGGACAAAGTGTCTCTCTCTTTTTCTGCTCTTTGGAGGGAAACCAATTATACTGCCCAAAAATAAATACATCACGTCAGTTGACAGCGTACTGTATGTGTGTAAACATCTGTTATACATGAGCAATGAAAGTGTTGAGACATAAGACAGAGTGCAGTACAGTTGCATGTGGTAAGGAGAGACTTCAAGAGTCAGCTCACGTCCATCCTGAGATTGCGCTGTCATTCTGATCAATCCTCATGGGTGCTGAGGCGGGGGTGTATCGGTATAGACTCTGTCTGAGCAACAACACTTTATTGTGTGTGTGTTTTAGTTGTATTTATGTATTTACAATTCATTTTCTTTGGCACACTGTGCTCAAAAACAGTTTTCCTCAGGATCCAGATTTTATATTGGACATCAAATTGTGAAACAACATAGTACCAAATTTGTTTTGTACAAAAGTAAACAAATGTTTTTTTAGTCAAACATCGAAACCTATTAAAATTACCATTATAAGGCCCAAAACTCAGCTCACCCAACAATGACGAGTGAAGCGAGTCGACACTTGAGCTGAAAGTGTCAAAGAAACACCACAAAATGACATGGTTGCTTCTGCTATTGTGTTTTTCAACTCACATTTGCCTTTTCTGACACTATTGGTTAGGTTCAAGGTTAGGGTTAGGTACGTTTAGGGTTAGGTTAGGGTTAGGTTATCTAGGGTTAGGTAGGGAGGTCAGTTTTGTTTATTTAAAACTCGTTTGCAAGAAAATTTAACTCTATTTTATTGCCACACATTGGACATTTCTGAATTGTGGCATTATGTGTCATGAACCATGTAATATCATTTTGCAAAAATGTTGCCACAATCAAAATTTGTCCAAGAATTTTATTGGACACACGGCCTTAAGATGTCAACTACAAAATATATCCATAGTGTGTTCTCTTCCCTTTTAAAAGTCTTTATATTTTCTACCCTAAAAATTGACTGTGCTTCTTGTATTTTATTTATTTTATCTGCATTATTATCATTGTTTTCCATTGCTGTCAGCGACCTTATCGGAACCCATTTTTCGATTGCGTCCCATTTGTTGAGAACAACTGTTTGATAACATATCTCTCTCTCTTTTTTTTCACAGGACAGTAATGCATTCAGAGAACCCAACCTCAGTAATGAGACGGCAAAGCTAATGAGACGCCAGTGAGACTGACAAAGCCAGAAACGCTGCAATCATCAAGTCTTCATATTAAAGAAACAGAATGGAGGATCTACCGTCTTGATGGTCACCATGCATATATACCCACGATGTGTTGACCTACCAGTGTAGATGCCACCAAGACTTTCCGTCTTCCACATAAGGACGCCCATTCTCCCATACTGCCCCCTGATTGTCTGATCCAACATGCCGAACCTCCATCTGTTGTGACAGAAGTTTGGCGGCAGCATGCGTCCGTGGGTGGGCTCGTGGCGCTGGATCGCGCTCATTCTGCTGGCCTGGGGGACATTGCTTTTTTATATTGGAGGTCACCTGGTTAAGGACAGCGAACATGCGCCGCGCTCGAGCCGTGAGCTGGCGAAGATCCTCACCAAGCTGGAGAGACTCAAACAGCAGAATGAAGATCTCCGCCGGATGGCCCAGTCGCTACGGTAACCGCTTGACGTGGTCACCATGGTTTAGGGAGAAAATTAAAGGAATGTTTTACACTGTAAAAAAAATCCTGTTGTTTTTACAACAACAAAAAAAAAACTGGCAGCTGTGGTTGCCAGAATAATTATGTAAAAAATACAGTAAAAATGTAAACAACTTTACAGAGCAACCTGTAATTTTTACAGTTAAAACTGTTGTAATTTACATGACCACGATGGCACTGTAAAAAATTAATTGTTAAATGTACATCAATTTGATATTAACCTTCTGAAACTGTAAAAATCTGCTTTTTACTTTATAAGGTATTGTTAATCACAGTAAATATTACAGATAAAATTACAGATACATTTTTACTATTAATTATACAGGAAAATCATACTTTTTACATCTAAAAAAATTTTATTTTTACAACATTTTATTGTAAAAACTACTGTATTGTCTTAAAATATATTTAAAATCTTTTTACTGTATATTTTACAGTTAATATTCGTTAATCAATTAACTTTTTTTTTCTGCAGCATTTTTACAGTCTTTTACAGTTAAAATTACAGACATTTTTTATAGTGTATGTACAAGTTAAGCTCAATCGATAGCATTTGTGGCATAATCCTTTCGAGTGAGTGAGGCACTTACAATGGAGTGAACGGGGCCAGTTTTGGGAGGGTTTAAAGGCAGAAACGTGAAGCTTAAAATGTACTAAAAGCACTTACATTAATTATTTTGTTAAACTGCATGTACTATTTGAGATGTAAAGTTTTAGGGTTTTAGTGTTTACGCCGTTATGTTGTCATGGCAACAAAGTTTTAAAATTGAATATAACCACAGAAAAGGTAAGTGATTTTATCACACTAAAGTCATGTCTGCACACTTATTTGTTATGTCTTGTGTCTATACTTCTGAAACGGTGAGTATTTTAACGTTTACAGATTGGCCCCATTCACTTCCATTGCAAGTGCCTCACTGGAACCCAGATTTTTGCCTTTTTTTTTTTTTTTTTATATATAAAGAAGAGACAATTCAGTCAATTCATTTTTTTCTGGTAAAATAATGCGACAGATGCTGTCGATTAAGCTTCGCTTGTATAGTACCTCAAATAAACAGCTCTTCTATGGATTTCAGAGAACCCTTGACCAATCTATTGACCGTAAACAGAGAATAAAGCTACTTTTGGTAATTTGTCATTGTCTCTTAAAGGAGGGATGTCTATTTCAGATCTGATCAGTATCTTCTGTGCTTTAATTTCAAACAGATCTGCCGATGCTGCTCTTTTTGTCTTTGAGATCCTTAATTGGGTCTCGATCTCCCATTGATTCGCTTCAAACCTGTAGGTCCACAATATAAATCACTAGATCTCTGATAGATCCAGCCGTGTCCTTGATGGAACTAGAGGTGTATTGAATATAAAACGGTTGTATTTAGTAGTATTTTCTAAGGCAAACATCACTATTGCTATATTGCTTGTAGTTAGGGTGAGGGATTTAAACAAACCCATAACCGGTGGAAAAAATATCATCGAGACTTTGGGGTGGACTCTTTTGACCTGGGCCAGTCAACAACCACCCTAGCACTGTGGCAGGGAGTTTTATACAAGCAAGTATGGCTTTTTTAGAATGTATAAATTCTAGTTAATTGAATGTCCAACCGCTGATGCAATGATGCGAAACAAGTGTTATAAGACCTCCATTTCTACCAAAAATAACAAAACATTTCCATAAATTGAGCATCTTCAAGAGAAGCACTGTTAGAATGCCAGAAGGCAGATATTTGTATATGCATATGCCATATATCATCATAAAAAGATGAGAAAAATCTACTGTATGGATACATTAACATTGGAATTGATGCTCAAAGCAGTGAAATGAAGAGAAATGGAATAGTCCCAGACATTTGCCCATGTGTACTGCTGTGCATTATTATAAAGGTTTCTCCACCCATCATGTCGTTTTTTTTTTTTTTGTCTCGGAGAGGCGCAGCGACTACACCCTCAGGCTGGGTGAAGATCTGTGTGCTTTGTCAATATATACAATTGAATCACCAGCGAGCACTAAAAATAATCTGTTTCATATTGCTGAATGGCGTTGAAAGTAAAAACATTCTTGACATTGACAAGAACATACACAAAAGCGTATAAAAAATAAATAAATAAACGCACTGCTATGTGGTTGCTTATTGGCAAGTTAAAAGTAGTCTGAGGTGATAAAAATTAGAAATATTAAAAAATGTAGTCGAATACTTGAGTGTTAACAACTTATTTAAAAAAAAAAATAATAATTCAAGCATATTTTTCAAGGATTTTTTTTTTTTTTTTTTTTTTTTTTTTTACAAATATAACTTCTTGATATTCTTCACTCTGAAATTTTTCTTAGTTACTCCATTCAACTTGTACAAAATGTGCCTCTTCATAAAAATGTCAAAGTATATTTTTTTTTGTTTGTTTTTGTTTTTCCGCATGACAACAAAGTGGCTTACCTGCTTGTTGTTTACACCACCTGACTTTGAATTGGAGCACAACAGTTTTTCAAATATTAATAATAATTTAAATTTTTTTATTGTTTTTAAAGAAATAATGATAAAATATTATTCTGATATATATATATATATATATATATATATATATTTATGTATATTTATATGTTTACATTTCATTGTAAAAAATAAATAAATAAAAATAAATATATATTATTCTGCACTACTTATGCCAACATTTGTCTTTGCAAGAATATCAGCTTTTAATGAGACATTGATTATTCTTATTTTTGTATATATATATATATATATATATATATATATATATATATATATATATATATATATATATATATATATATGTATGTCTCTGGACAGTTACACCACATGACATTTTTTACTTTAAGCCCAATAAGAAATATCAAAATGACTTTAAAATCAATAATTGAAAGTATGTTCGACATAGAAGAGGTTCATGTAATTGTTTTGTGTAAAGTGCATTTTTTATTGATTTCTGAATAACCAGACAAAAACAAAGAAACGAACAAAAAATTAGCGTAACGTCATTGACCCCTCAACTTCCACAATTAATTAAAAAAAACAAAGAAAGATCCTAATTATGCCTGCTGCAATTAACTTATCATGAAAAGTGTCAATTCTGGCATTCCATTCAAAATTAATAATTGCAATTAAATATCAAGGGAAATAATCAATTAGGATTTTTGTCATAACCGTGCAGCGCTACCTTCGAGTCTATATGATATTCTGATCTCTTGTTATGGTTCTGTTTCCTCCTCCAATGTAAGTCTGGGGGGGGGGGTTTCCGCCCCCAAAAAACATAAATCTGATTGTTTGAAAAGTAATAGCACACCTCTCCTCTACAAGTTACATGATAGTGATTTGCTTAGTAGTTTTGATTGATTTATTGATGATGTAACAACTCGCCCACAATGAGTTGCTGCCTATGTAGAGTGCTATAAAATCAGTCACTAGAAGTTCCATTTTAGTTAGGATGTCTATGTAGGCAGTAGACGATAAAAAAGCTCACCACGTTTTGGAACAGAAATAGAATCACAATTGCTTTCTAAACCACAAGACAATGCTAAAAAAAAAAAAACAAAAATAGTATATGTAAGAACCCACGCACTCCAAAGCAAACTTTGTAAGGTGCCGAGTCAAAACAGAAGCATGATCAAAAATAGAATAAAACTCGCACACTTTGCTCCAACATTTTGAAACATTAACCACATGGTTTTAGATGAAAATGTTGGAGCAGTGAGCAAGTGTGTGAGTTTTATTCAATTTTTTTTATTTAAAAAAATAAATAAAACAGTAGGAATGCACCAATTTGGAATTTCTGAGCCGATATCTGATCAGCTCTTAACTGGTACTGTTGAAGGTTTGGTAGATAACATGAACCAGAACTACTCACAATGCATCCTGGACTCCTATAAACCATCCTTAGCTGGTTTGCTGGTCTTATCTGGTTTAAAGTGATCTTCCATCGTTTAGCTGGCCGGCCAACTGAAAGTGCCCCAAACCCTTAAAAACCAGCCAATCGACAATGCTTGGAGACCAGTTGAGACCAGCAAACAAGCTGTTTTTTTGTTTTTGTTTTGTTTTTTAGCAGAGGAGAGAAAGAAAGTGTAAAAGAATAATATTGATATATATGTGATCTTCAGTCTCCATCTCCTCTTGACTAATCTTGTGAATTGTATAATTTCCTCTCGCAGCGCTGCGGCAGTGACTGACTGTAATTCATTCACTGTGTAATATCATTTGGCCGGCGTTCCCACGTGTATCAGGCTGCATTTCTCTCCATCAGCACTTCTGAAGTTCTGCGTCTCTGATGCTCGTGTCATGGTCTCGTTAGATGGGACTGAGCCAGGCGTTTCTGCGCTTTCATAACATGTTTCATTTATACTTTAATTCTATAGTCCTCAGGCACCTCTCATTTGCAGATATATTTTTGGCTGAAAAGCTGAACCATCTGTGCTCTTTGAAGTTTATTTAAGTATATTTGATACCAGACTGGAGCCATAGGGCCCTTCCCAACGTACGCCTTGCGCTGGTCTGCACATGCGCCTGCTGATGACAGTCATAGTGCAAATGCGTTGAAAGCGTCCGTATGGGCTCGCAATCAAAAAGAGTCTCTAAAGTTGTACATTCATTAAAGGTTTAACATTTTAGAAGCTGTCCATGTGTTCATATTTCTTTCATTTTAGTATTTGATAAAAACAAACAAAAAAAGTCATTTATGATGTATAAAGGTACTTGTACAATTGATGTACCTACAAATACTAATGAAATCACAATATATAGCAACAATACAATATAAGGATGTTGACATTTTCATGATTTTGATTGAAACACACAGATTTCAACTTTTACTGCCTTTTATGTAGAGTTTTCTGTCTTAGCCTTCTGATCCAGACTTTCAATTTTAAACTATGAAAATCCATTATAAAATGCAAATTATTACATGTTTAAAACTATAGTCATCTAAAAAAAGAATGAAATAAGCAAAAAAAATAAAAATCAAAATGTATTGTGATGTTATGTATTTTTTTTAAATGGCATCATTTCCACCACACCAAACAATCTCTCTCTCTCTCTCTCTCTCTCTCTCTCTCTCTCTCTCTCTCTCTCGTTACCTAGCTACATATTAAAACATGCTAACAATGCCTAACTACATGTAAGCAAAGCCCTGCTACATGCTAAAACATGTCAGCAATGACTAACAACATGCTAGCATCACCTAGCTACATGTTAAAACATGTTAGCAATGCCTAACAACATGCTAGTATCACCTGCCTAACAACATACTAGCATCACCTAGCTACATGCTAAAACATGTTAGCAATGCCTAACAACATGCTAGCATCACCTAGCTACATGCTAAAACATGCTAGCAATGCCTAACAACATGCTAGCAATGCCTAGCTACATGCTAAAACATGTTAGCAAGGCTTAGTCAAATGCTAGCAAATTTTTCCTCGTGTTCCATGGAAGAAAGAAAGTCATACAGGTTTGAAAGCCATGAGGGTGAGTAAATGATGACAGAATTGTGTGCATTTTAAAAAGTAAAAGCCTCACATAGTTTTGGATGGGTTCCCTTATGCTCAATTGATTTATCTGGGCTTTTCTTTTGTTTCTTTGCACATATACCCTAATGCATATGCATGTGGTAGCTGTATTAATATTAATGTATTATTACCATATTAATATGTAATATAAATAAGCGATCTGCTCAGTGGTTTCAACAGTTCGAACAATATTGTCAGGTTTACTTCCATGAATACAAATGGTAATATTCAGGAAACATTCAGTTATGAAATTAAATGATGATCACTTATGTGAAATGAGCAGTTGTGTTATGTTTCATGCAGAGTTTCCCAAATGCTCATTATGTGTTATTCATTATGGAAGGGGTGATTTCAACTAAATTGGCTGAAAAGAAACAAACACATAATTCAAACTGTAATAAACAATTAAGGCCTCAAATTTACGTGCACAAAATGCCGTCCTATTGAAAGTCACAGCCGACAATTATGATTATTTTATTCATAGACAGTTCATAATCAGACTCCAGTGAATCAACATTTGGAGCCTGTAGTTTTCAGCGTCTCACTCTGTGTTTATTTACGCAGCGCTGGTGGTGTGATTGCTCTCTTTACAGACGCAGTAAGAAGACGGACAGTTCTGCTGTTTGCAAACTCTTTAAGGTGCTGTAAAAGTTGTCAACATCACCAGTAGACAAATTGTGTTCTCGCTCGACTAATCTTCTTTAAGAACAACACTCTCAGCTTTGTGCTTCTCATGGTCCCTGTGAACACGTAAAATGACTGACAGCCAGAGAGCACCTTAGAAGTCTTCTGGTTGGGTAAACATAGAATCTGATCGTGTACCGCAGTCACGTTTTGGTTTGCTGTTTACACAGTGCTGTCATAAAGACAGGTGCGATATTTCACGACACTTACAGTAACACTTATATCTGTCAGGGAATAGATGCATTTTCTGTTTGCCATTCCATAACACAATGGCAGACCGCACCTGTAATATACAGATTAATTCGGTTGACAAACCATGTGTGTATCGTGTGTTCTGTTGCGTTGTGCAGGATTCCAGAAGGGCAGTCGGATGGACCAATATCATCAGGAAGACTGCGATCACTTGAGGAACAGCTGAGCCGAGCCATACAGAAGATCCACAGTTTCCAAAGACTGTCTGCAGAAGGTGAGAAAGGGAGCCACTATTTTATTTATGGATATAAAAATTGTATAAATAAATACGAACAGATTTCGACTTTTCTTTTTGTTAAGGGAACTTTTTACCAGGCTTTCATCATTTATTTTTGGCACTTTTCAAATGCCTTTTATGTACAAATTTGACTGTTTTAGCCTTGACACAAACATTCAATATTAAACTATAAAAATAAATTATAAAAATACAAATTATAACATGTTTAAAACTATGGTCATCTAAATAAAGAGTGAAATAAACATAAAGCATTTTAATATTTATTTTATAATATTATTTCTATCAGTTTTAATTTTTTTTTTACAACTGTCCCACAGTTGTGATGCCATTCCCACCAAAAATGTTGCCCCTAATTAAGTTTTTTCACAAGTGATGTTAGAAGAAAACTCAAGGGAAATATCATATTTTTATTTGCCGTCATTTCCAATCAAGTTGTAATTTTGCCAAATTACGCAAAAAGTGTGAAAATATTATTTAATCGTGTATTTTCAATGCATAAAATATTAGCTATGAAATTAGCCTTTGCAAGACAAATGATTCGACCGTTTTGATTTCCAAAACATTAAATACGTAACTTCCATCTGTGTCATTGCCACAACAGAATAGTGGGAATTTTCATGACTTTCAGAAAAAAAAAAAAAAATGCCATAAATGTCTTGTGATGCATGTACATACACTGTTGGACATTGTTAGTAGAGAAATTAATAGTGTAAAAGTTGCATGAAGTTGAAGAAACACCCATATATCCATGTAAAATAATGTCAATATTAGGGCTGAAACGATTAGTCGATGGTATCGACAACGTCAACAATAAAAAATTGTCAACAGAAATTATCTTTGTCAAATAGTCGTTTGATCTCATTTAACGTAGCATGAGATCACATTAAACTCTAATGATGACGCGCAAGAGCAGCTCTGCTGTTCACGACAGATCACAGTCCAGAAGCACTCTAAACTTTCCAAACAGCTTCAGGTGATGTAGATCACAAAGTATGAGGGAATTATACAAAAATACCAAATAAGTAAATACAGAAGCGCTCTCATTGTGGAATAAGTGGAGCTTGAGCTGACGCTCCGCTGAAGTAAAACTTGCATGTTGAGCGTCTTTAAAGGAAACACCCCAGTGTTACATCTTTTATGCAGTTATATTTAATGCGTTTGTAGCGCGGAGGAGGGTAGGGCCGGGCGGAATGACGGACGCCTGGACCCCAATCAGCCTGATGAGGGGAGCGAGGGATAAAGGCAACCGGAGACGGCAGCTTGAGAGAGAGAGAATTACGGGCAGCTGCCCTGTATGAGTTTGTGTGTCTTTTTATTTAATTAAATATTATTTGTATTGTTAAGCCGGTTCTCGCCTTCTGCTTTCCCTTGTACCCCCCTCACATTGGTGCCGAAATCCGGGAGGGAGGAGGGATGCCCATCGTAGAGTCCTTGACCCTGCCATCCACCAGGGGACGGAATAACCCGGACGCGGGGAACGGCCGCAGTCCGCGAGGCGAGGAGGGACAGGACTCCCCGACCGCCTGGAGCGATGGAGTCGCTGCCAGGGGCGGAGGAGTGTCCCCACGTGCTGCCAGAAAAGTAGAGGGGCGTTCTGTCTGCTGGGGGTCAGAAGTTTGACTCCAGTCCGCCCGGGGAGGAGCGGCTGTCGTCCGCCTGAAAGGGTGGAGGAGTGATCAAGGACCATGCGATGGCGCATCAGAGAACCGGTGAATGAGCTTTTTCTCTCTCTCTCCTCTCTCTCTCTCGCGCTGTCGCTCCGTGTTGGCCTTTCCCTCGCCTTTTTTGTTTGTTTTGTTTTGTTTTCCCCTCCTGTCTCCTCCCAGGTCGAGGAGGGTGGGGATGACCTGCCGCCAGGCGGGGCGCAAGGCACGCCCCCCACCCCAGAGAGGAGGGGGGATGTATGTCATGCCGGGGGCTCCCCGGCCTGAGGCAACGCAGGGAGGAGTTTAGCATGGAGGAGGGCAGGGCCGGGCGGAATGACGGACACCCGGACCTCAATCAGCCTGATGAGGCGAGCGAGGGATAAAGGCAACCGGAGACGGCAGCTCGAGAGAGAGAGAGAATTATGGGCAGCTGCCCTGTATGAGTTTGTGTCTTTTTATTTATTTAAATATTATTTATATTGTTAAGCCGGTTCTCGCCGCATCCTTTCTCTTGTACCCCCTTGACAGTGTTATAGCTTTATTAAAGTTCAAATAATAAGTAAGCAGGTCATGTAAATAACTACAAACTCAGAAACTGGCATTTCTCTGTACGGTCAGCACCTCTTCTATGAGTCACATGAAGTGTCCCGATCTAAGGGGGAGAGATTGAAACTGCATCTGGCTGATGCACACTCTGTCGCGGGGACGCTAGTCCATCTGGCGCGCACACTTAATGCAGCTAGATTATAACATGATGACTCGAGACTTATTGAATCATAATATATGTGTCACTGTGCATTTCTTATCGTGAAGAAAATTGGCTATATGCAGCTTTATTAATAAGAGAGAGTTTGTTTTTTTGTGAGTTAAAGATGGATTGAAGTGAACAGAATGGTGAGAGAGGGTAGTCTTCGCCCCATTATACACGGCAACAAAATATGTTTTTGATTTGTTTTTGTTTTGGCTGGTTTTCCAATATAAATATCTAAAACTCCTTTAAAACAACGTACATTTACTTTAGCCGCTATTCTGCAGAAGAAAAAATTGTTATCTGAAAATGCTGAATATAATATTAAAAATACAAATAGATATTTAGACTCACTTTTAGAGAACAGATCTTGAATATAAGTATATTTTGTCTTTACTGCACTCGCAGAAGTATATCCAAGTGAAAAATACACTTATATACAAAATACACTTATATTTAAGACACGTTCTCTTAAATCAAGTCTAAATATCTTATATGTTGCTTCTCAAGTAAATGTATCTTGTTTTAAGGATTTTTAGACCATTTTAAATGGAAAACAAGACAAAAACACTTGATAAAAATAGGATTTTTTTGCAGTGAATTTCTTTACTGAATTAATCTTAATAAAAAAAGTGTTTTTCCTTTAATTCTGTGAATGTCATTTAGAGGTATGTAGAGCTGAATAATCGGTTAAGAGCTAATGATTAATCATTGCAATAATTGCCGAATAGTCAAATAATTGGTCTAATAATTGTTAGATTAATCGATTATCAAAATAATCGTTAGTTGCAGCCCTAGTCAATATTTGGTCTATGTGGGTGCTGCACAGTACACATTCTTCCATAAAAAAATATTTACAAAAGTAGACGCACACAGTGCAGCAAATGGAACGCAGGTGTCTTCAAGTTCTTTCAACTAGACACAAAGCAGTCACAACAGTCAAAGTCTGTCTAGTTTAAATATAAAATCAAACAAAGTGCAGACAGACACAAAAAGACTGTGTCCTGTTTCCTGTGTCCCTGTTGAACAGCGCCTTACAGTAGACTCATAATCATAATTAAGTTGACTATCTTTTGGAACAGATTTCACTTAGGAAGGGCACCAGTGATGCCTTAAAATTCTCTCTATGTAGGGCACACTCTAGGTTTTTAAACAGACCTAGTTTGTCCTCTGATCCGTCCTCTTATTAGAAGTGACCTGTATGAGACAGATAGCATGCATCTCTCTTTTTATAGATTTTTGAGCATAACGTGATGCATCATGAGGAGAGAGAGACTTCATAAGGATGTTTCTGTGTCCTCTGTCCCTCTGGCCAGGGGTGGAATGACGCTGCTTGATATTTTTGGCAGATCCTGCTGCAAGGAAATTTAACCGACCATGACCCCATTCTCTACCCATGATTGCACCAGCAAATACTGTAAATAAGCACGGTTGTACGCCATTTAGAATTGAATTGAGAATGCCAGTGACAGCCCTGAATTTGAATTTGAGTTAAATTTGCAAACCAGATATAGAATTGTAATTGGAATTTGAACAAAGATTAAATTAAATTTACATTGACATTTATTCATTTAGCAGAAGCTTTTATCCGAAGTGACTTACAAAAGAGGAATAATACATCATAAGCGATTCATCTTAAGGAGACAGCGGTACGAAAAGTGCTGTATTACAAAGTTTCACTAGCATCCAACACGAATATATATATATATATATATAGTTGTTTTTTTTTATTATTAAAAAAAAAATAATTACGTTTAAGTACGTTTAGTTGTTATAATACATTTAATTTGTTGAAACATGTTGTGTTCACTTTATTTGTTAATATACATAACATATTGGCTATTTCCAGATTTTTTTTTAAATTATTATTTTATTTCACTATACTAGATAATTAATTTTGATTTTACAGACCATGGTGGAAAAACACTTAATTTGCTGGAATACTCTAATTTAATCATTTTATTAAGTATTGATTAAAATATAGTTTTAATATAATATATTATTGATATAATTGATTAATTAAATATTTTTGAGATTTAAAAAAAATTATTACATATAAAAAATATTCAACTAAAAATATTTATTTTTTATCAGTTTAATTTTTTTTAAAGGTATTCAATTAAATTTGATGGAAATTTGCTATAAAATTTAAATGTGAAAATATAAATTCAATTAATATATAAATTACTGATGTGTGTGTGTGTGTGTGTGTGTGTAAATATACTATATATATATGTGTGTGTGTATGTATGTGTGTAAATATACTATGTGTGTGTGTGTGTGTGTGTGTATGTATGTGTGTAAATATACTATATATATATGTGTGTGTGTGTGTGTGTATGTGTGTAAATATACTGTGTGTATATATGTGTGTGTATGTGTGTAAATATACTATATATATATGTGTGTGTGTGATGTGTGTAAATTTACTACATATATATGTGTGTGTGTGTATGTATGTGTGTATATATATACATATATATATGTGTGTGTGTGTGTGTGTAAATATATTATATATATATGTATATATGTGTGTGTATATATATATATGTATATATGTGTATGTGTAAATATACTATATATATATGTGTGTGTGTATATATATATGTGTGTGTGTATATATATATATATGTGTGTGTATATATATATATATATATGTGTGTGTGTGTGTGTGTGTGTATGTGTAAATATACTAAAATATATATATATATAATTATATATAAAATTCAAAACACAACCATTTGATCAGTTGAGAAAACATACTACTTACTACCTAGTCTGCCTATCAGGGAAGAAATAGACAGAAATAGACAAAATTGAAAAATATAAATCAGTTTTGATGTTAATTGTTTTGACAGTATTAAACTTCAGAGAAATATGTCTGATCAGTTGAAAAACAAAAGTATTTTACCTATCAGAGAATAAATAGACAATCAAAATGAATGTAGTTTATTATATTTAGTCACAAAATGTCTTGTTGTGTTGGTCAAATTAAATTCCTGTGTTTGTGTTCATTCCACTTCTTATCACTTTTAATTCAATTTTTAATTGAATGTTTTGTAGGGTGTGGCCAATTTAATTAAAATTCCAACTCATGAATTGAAAGGGAGCCAGTTCCGAATTTTGCATAACCCTAGAACATAAACACTGACATGAACGTGTGCAAACATTAAAACTTTACCTATACCACTCTAAATGGTTTCAACCTAAAACTGAGTCTGTTAGATCTACATAGACATACATTATTTCCCTCTAAGTCTAAACAATAGTTAACAGGATAGTCCCGTTTGTGGATGCTGATCAGTCAGTACAGTATTTCAGCTGTGCTAAAACATGAAACAACTGTTCACCTGTGTATATCACTGCACCTCACCTATAGAGACCAAATATTAACCTGAGTTTACTTGTCAGGGACTGTTATCTTTGAATTTCTCAACCTCTGTTTCTCAGTGGGTCCGGGTCGAGACCAGGAAGAACTCAGGAGAAAGGTGGAGAATGGAGTGAGAGAATTGTGGTATTTTATTCGCAGTGAGATACAGAAGCTGAGTCATGTAAACCCGACCGAACGACAAAAACAAACTGACATGCTGCTTCAGGACCTGGGACATCAACAGAGGTCAGTCACATTAACTATTGCTCACTGGTTGCTCTTTCAGAGCTCAAGGGTTCCATCTCATGTCGTTCCAAACCCAAGGAGATGTTTAACAGAATGTCTTTCCAAGTTGCTCTTTTCCGTACAACGAAAGTTGGTGGTTACTGGGACTGTTGAGCTCCAAAAATGACAAGGAAGTCTCTATGGCAACTTAAAGGAATGTTGCATGTTGAGCTCAGTTTACAGGTCTGTGCGGGACTGTTTTTTTATTTTTTTTATTTTTTTTATTCTGCTAACGCTGAATTTTAGTCCATGTTTACTTACCCTATGCCCGCAGTGATTTTCTTTCTGACTGCTCTCGTTCCTGCAACCCCACATTTGTTTTTCACATAGGGCAAAAGCTATACAAATAGACAAGTATAAAAAAATAAAATAAAATACATTTCTGTTAATGCTACAGGGTTCGTACAAGGTGCTTAAAGTGCTTGAAGTGCTTGAATTTGGCTTTTTAAAATGTAAGTCCTGGAAAACCCTTGAAAATAGCAATTTTTACCAAGAGGTGCTTAAAAAGTTCTTGAATTATAGAAAATCTTAAAATACGTTGCTTAAATCATTTAATAAATGAAATGTATTTATTTTCGGAAAAACACGATGACAGAACACTGGACCGCTGCTGCAGCAGGCAGCGCATAGACGGCGGTCACGTGACACCTGTTACATTTGACAGCGCTGTTCTGAATGGGCCAATCACAATCAAGAGTTACTGGAGGATTTAAGAAATATATATTTTATAGATACTGCTGTGGTGGATTTAACAAGTATGAATTCTTGCAACTATCAGTTTTAATAAAAAATGACTCTCCAGAGTGAAAAAATGATATGAGATGTAAAACATTTTGAATGATTTGAATGCAGATCAGTGGAGGATTCAGTTTTGTGATCCGTCTAGCGCCCCCTTCTGTAAAGAAAACTTTGTGTCTCACAAAATCAAATCTTTCATCTTTGTGTTGGGTGACAGACATGTCCCTTGACTTTTTAGTCATGAAAAAGCTTTCAAATAGCAGGGAATTTTTAAATATATATATATATTTTTTAATAATTTTATAACCTAACATTTAATGATATGAAATGGCTTTACTCTGTTTTGCAAATTTTTTAGAAAATATATTTGAAATTGTTAATTGCCTGAAAAAAATCCTCGTCCCCTTCATCTGGAATACCACTTCAGTGACATGTAAAGTTATTTGTGTATTTATTTTGTACTTATTTTTAATAAAAGCATTAGTGCAAGGCCGATCAAGTGTGCAAAAAAGCAAAACAAAATTATTATTAATAATTTTAATAATTTAAAAAGAATGTTTGATTTCATGGCATTGGTGTTATCAATGTTAAAACCTTTTTTTAATTTTTTTTTTTTAACGTTTTAAAAAATAATAAAAAAAGTTGTTGAAAATCATTTTTAAGGTTTAAGTTCAGAGGCTGCTTAAATATGCATAGAGTGATTTTTCCAGCATGTTATTCACATTTTAACTAATATTTTCCCCATTGAACCCTCAAAATGTGGTGTTGTAACCCATTTAACCCTCGTTAGTGTTAACTTGTGTTTAACGTTCGTGAAACAACATTAAATAATAAAAGAAAGAACAACAGTCAAGTTGTCCTTTATGAATAAAAATGAATGTCAACATGTTACAGAATGTTTACCCTCAGCGAACTAAATGGAAAATCTCAATATTTTGTACGTTGGAAAGTCAACATTTTTTGAGAATGACCCATTTGCAGTTTGGGTCAGTTCCTCACATAAATATGTTGTGTGACTTTAGAAAACATGGAACAGCACATGAGTCATATGGACTGCTGTTTACAGACACAGTTATTCACTTTTGTTGGAAAGGGAAGTGTGTTTTAAGGACGCACGCTACAAGTGCACATCAGTTTCATCATGAATGAACCAAGAATCGTTACTGTGAGAATATGGAGTTAAAGATGCTCGTTGTTGTACTTGTAATGAGTGGTGTTTTATAAAAATAAATGAACTGAATGGTTAAAATATTTTTATTTAAAATTAACAAAAATAATTTGTTTTGATGACATCTCGAGCATAGTCCTTGAGAACAAATAAAAATGTGCTTAAAGTCCTTGAATTTAACTTTGAAGCATCTGGACGAACCCTGATGCTATTATCAGATGATGGGTGACATGACGCCCATCTGACTTGCCTTAGGTTGATTTCTTTACACTAAACTGACCATTTTCCAGTCCGAGTTTCACATCTTTGATGCTTTGGTCTGCCATTCTTTTAAAGCCCCTTTGAGTACCTGTATTGCTTTATTGTACTGCTCTAAATATTGGATAATTTGATGCTTGTGCTGTGTGCACATGGCCCCATTCACTTCCATTATAAGTGCCTCACTGTATCCATCATGTTTTTCAGTAAACAGGGGTCAAAATGCGATCAGTTGAGCTTGTATAAAACTTTATAGGAACCAAAACATTCTTTAACTCTTATGCACCGTTCCAGGCATTTTTGACTCGCTTCATTTTTGTTGATTTGATAAAATTCAATACAAGTTCAGCTCTATCGACAGCATTCGTGGCATAATGTTGACTACCACAAAAATACATTTTGACTCTTTCCTCCTTTTCTTAAAAAAATAAAAATAAAATCATAAATGGAGGTTACAGTAAGGCAATGGAAGTGAATGGGGCCAATTTTTGGAGGGTTTAAAGGCAGAAATGTGAAGCTTATAATTTTATAAAAGCACTTACAATGTATTATTTGAGCTGTAAAGTCATTTTAAGGTTTATGGTAATGCTGTTGATTGTGCTTGGCTTGTATTGAACCCAGAATATTCCTTTAAAGTGATAGTTCACCCAAAAATGTATATTCTCGCATCATTTACTCCTGGCATCCCAGATGAGTATGACTTTCTTTTTTTTACTTAAAATCACAAAAGAAATGCATAACTTCAGTGTTTTTACTTTATTTAAATAAGTGTTGTTACATTTCTTTCATAAAAATAAAAAATTACACGTGTATTGTTTTCTTGTCAAATTGACCCGAACAGTACAAATGTGATTCTAAAACAAACAGTGCACAAGGGCAAAAATTTGGTCTGTTCCTTGAATAAAGCTATACACTTATATAGCACACAAGTCATTCAGTGCACTTGTATGTTGTTTGTGTGTGTGTGTTTTGTCTTTTTTGGAGCTCGACAAGTGGTAGCCTTAATTCACTTTCATTGTATAGAAACAGCAGCTTGAGCATTCTGCAAAACATCTCAGTTTGTGTTCCACAGAAGTCATATGGGTTTGGACTGACATGAGAGTAAATTATGACAAATATCAGACATTTATGGGTGAACTTTTCCATTAAGCATAGAAGCATAAGTGATATAAAACGTTTCATATTATTCAATATATTTTCATCTAAACTAGAATATGTCAATTGGACCAAAAAAAAAAAAAAAAAGAGATGCCCATTTTATAATAGAGAAATCCAGGAAAAGATTTCAAATCTAAGGTAAACTTGAGGTAAATCCCTCTGGAGGGTTCTGCGCACTAATCGGTGTTCAGAGCAGCCTCTCCAGTCCGGCAGTTCCCTGAGAAATCAACTCCATCCTGGAGTCACATGGCACTTGAGCGTGAGACTAAAAAGCTTGGTTTCCAGCTGAGAATTTGACTGTCTGTCTGTTCATTTTGTATTTATTTTTTTGCTCAATGTGAAGTGTCCAAATCTCCTATTGTGTTCCACGGATCAGTGAAAGTTAAACATGTCTTCTGCTCACCTGTGTGTGTCTCTATTTTCAGAACGATTATGACAGACCTGTACCAGTTGAGTCAGGTAGATGGAGCTGATGAATGGAGAGAGAAAGAGGCCCGAGATCTTTCCAGCCTGTTGCAGAACAGAATCTCCTACCTGCAGGTACAACAGTCTTCTTATTTAAAGGTGCTGTTAGCAATTTTAGCGTTCTGAAGCTTTCACATGACTGAGTTGTTGAATTAGCCACGCCCCCTCATTCCAAAACCCCGCCCTCCAAAGTTAATTAAGCAAAAGAGCAGCATTGTTTGTTCCTGTGGCTGTCATATTCAACAGTGGCTCAATAGCACCCTCGACTGACAAACATTATGAATCACAGCCTCAATGATCCACTTCAAATACAACACTATGAGAACGAGCAAAATGATTGACAGGTGAAAAGCCTCAATGTCCACGGTTCACGGACACATTTTTGTTTGCTGTTTACAAAGTCTACAGCTGTCACAGAGACCGGTGAGATATCTCAGGACACTTCATTAATATGTTTAAGGGAGTAGGAACATTTTTTGCATACATCGCTTACAGCACCTTTAGGAGAGTTTTTGAGACCAAATGCTTACGGGTTGCAGTTACAAAAAGGTACATGAAAGAGGACAGAAGCAGCACTATTTTTCCACGTGCATATAGGTATTATCCACCCATAATTTAAACAATAGAAGGTTCATTTCGTTTGAACACAACCAGAGGTCCCGGCTCCATTTTTGGACATACATGTCATTGATTTTATGTGAATAAATAAAGGTCAACATTTCTAGTGTCAACATCATTTGTACAGTACTTCAAACCATTGTTTTGCTGGAGTAGAAAACTAACGTAATACCATGTGACCCACATTTGGTTTTTGACCATTAAAACTGTAAAAAAAAAAAAAAAAAAAAAAAAAAAAAAAAAAATTAACATGGAGCCAGATTGAGAGCCCCATATATTTTGGATTTAACCATATAGGGCCTTAAAAATAAAGATGCCTAAAGAACAGTTTATTCTGAACCAGAATCTAAAAGGATTTTAAGTTATCTGTACTACTGGAGTAATAGGCACTCCAACTTTGGAAAAACAACATGGAAAAGTGTTTTTTCCCCATATTTGGACTCACACCATTGGTATGTAATGCAACAAAGGGAGCTGAAGTCAACTGATTTTAGTAATAGACCTACCTATCTCTGTGTATAAATAATGATGATGCCACCTTTCCAAGGCTATTTATTTACCTGTAGTTTTGCTCAAAAATCACAGGTGAAATGTATTTATTTTTTCAAAATAATGGATTACTCAGTAGGTATTGTTCCATGGCATTTAGTGTTTTGACTTTGATCATGATTTATCTTTATCTTTAGAAAAAGTATTTTCAATATAAAAAAATGACATTGAATAACTAAGAACTCTTCAAAACACAGTAACTACCAAAAATTGGGTCTTTTAGACTATGATCTGTCCTCTGACAGACTTTCTCTCTCTCAAGGCAAAATTTTGAGGACTAGAGACTCTGCAATTAATTGCTTGTCAGACTGACATCTCTCTCATAAAGCTGTTAGAAACACTGAATGTATATTAAAGAATGAACCGTTCTGTTTGGACCCTTGTGTGGCATGCATTATCCCATCATAAACAGAATGATTTGCACAGTTTTGCTCATTTGCATTGGCTTCGGCGTTCGTAAACAAAAGAATTAGCCAGATCGGTGCATGCATGCATGTTTGCATTTGGCTAAAGGAGGCTCAACGGCAGACTTGCATCTTGATGAATGATGTTTATAGACAAAATCTCAGCAGTCCAGCCCTGTTACACAACCGTCTTTGTGTATGAGCACTGAAATTCGCCACAGCTCTTTGTGTTGCTATAAAAGCTCTATGCATTCTGGATCCGTCTCTCCTATTCTAGAACTCCTGGAGCTTTATCACCTTATGACGTCTGAGCCCTAAATAGCATATTTATTCCCTCTGACTTGACAATTTGTGTTTGAATGAGTTTTATTGTGCATTTGTGTCTGTTGAGTCAGAGACTAGCTGACATCCATTGTTATCAAAAGACACAGTGTCTCTCTTATAATTCATCTCTACTCACAGGCATTAGTTCAATCTAATGAGCTGCCTACCTAAACAGGTTTTTAAAACATAATACAGTTGGCGCACACCTTAACACCAAGGCTGTTCCAAAAGATAGGCAGCAAAATAAACGAAGGAGCCTTGAAAAATCTAAGACAGCATCACATGTATTCTTTGCAAGGAAGGCAGTCTCTGAATGAATAGTGGCAAACTAAAGTCAAGAAAAATGTCGATAACACTTACTAAATATTGCATGCAATACTGAAAAGTATTGATTAAAAATAGTTCAATCTAATAAAAAAATATATATATATATATTTTTTAATATTTTGTGTGCTGTTTTTTTATGCTTATTTGAGTATTGTGTTGTTAGCTTAAAAACCCAAAATATTCCTTTAAATGCCTCAGATATGTCTGTTTTTCACCCCTTTTCTTTTACTCCACTCGTCATACTGAAATATGACTTCATCTCTGTCTAATCGCAGTAAAAGGCTGCTAAAAGGAAATGTTGATGCTATTTGTAAGTTTAATTTTCTTTACACACCACTGCTAATGGAAATCAAAATGTAAGATCAAGAGAAGTCAGTCCTTTTATTGATTTAAGTTGATCAGATCAACCCAATAGGAACCTCATCAAGGATCCCACTGTATATATTGAGACAACATCCTAGCGGCTAATTTAGAGCTATGCTACATGCTAACATAAATGAGCTATTGATATGATATCATGATAATACCATGTTATTCTTTGAAGTACTACCATGTAAATACAGTGGTACCACAGTTGCAAAGACCAATTTATATGCCAGCCTATGATGGTTTGCTGGTCTTAGCTGGTTTAAGCTAATTTTGTTGGTTTTCCAATGTGGCCAAACTGGAGTTCAACTGGCTTAGCTGGTTGGCTAGCTGGTCTTTGAGCCTGACCATTTGACAAAAAGCCAAAGCTCCTTTGAAAACCATCAAACTAGACCAGCTTGACCAGTCAAAACCACCTGGTTTTGGCTGTTTGTTTGTTTTTTAATTATTATTATTATTATTATTCTTTTTATTAGCAGGTATGGTAGTTACATGTTATTGTTGTTGTTGTTGTTGCTGAGTTCAGTGAAAATATAACCAAATTCATGTACTATAATGAATGGCAAACATTCAGTACCATGGTTTTTCCATCTGAACCATCATTGTACCATGGTACCGCCACATACTGTTTTGTAAGGGTATGCTGCTACTGTTTTATGCCGAGGCAGCATTTTGTGCGCTTTTGGAAGCTAGAATGTTTTAGGAGCGCTCCAGACATCTGCTAGCGTAGCAAACTTTGTGCTGACAGTATAGCATTTTAATTAGGAATAAAATGTATATGGCCTTCATAAACAAACCAATACAAAACATTAAGGGGCTGCGGAGCAGTTTGATTACTGTAATTTATTTACTGTAATGTCTCAATAAAAATGGAAAAACATTTTGGAGGGAAAATAATGCTAAAGCTAAAGTTGAGGTTTTGCTGAGCAGAGTTGCAGTTCAAATAGATTAGGTTGTCTATATCCAAGGGATACTATGCTGGGTGGATTACTTCAGAATTGTAGTCTGGTACATATAACATATTACATGAATCTCTTTAAGGTTTCTCCATTTTAAAGTAATCTAATCTGATTACTTGCGGATTACTCTGGGATTACCTCTAACCTAACTTTTATTTGACATCACATGCATTTTAGCAGGATAATAATGAACCATTTTGACATAATGATGTTTAATACATTTAAAAAAACATAATTACCACTTGAAAATATGATCATTTATATGATTGTCGTGTGTTTTACTCGCTAGTTGTCTGTTAATGAGTCAAATAAAAAAGACTTAAAGATATAAAGAAGAAGAATAACATGCATTTCTTATGGGAGAGTTTCTAGAATAATGGCTTGTTTAACAAATGTGGTCTTACTCCAGCAATTGCGGTATTACAAATGCCATCCATGTGAGGTAACAGATCAGACCAGTTATATATGTAAATCAATAAGTGCGTTTAAATGCACATTCTTACATCAATGATGCTTAATAAGCTGACAACGTGTGTGGCCATGTAAATGCAATAAACGGCTTTCCATTACTGGTGTAAGGCCGTAAACAGCTTAAGAATAAACCGGTGGACAGGGGTAGATTTTTCCCGTTACCCTGTTTTCACGTTGCACATAAACTCCTGAACTGACATTCTTACCAGCTTTATGCACGCAAGTGTTGTGCCCATGCCTCTTCACAGTTTGACGTCAAAAGCAGAGAATAACACGATTATTTCAAATCTCATGTAAATGGTTTTCTTGCTTTGTCTGAATTTTTTAAAGAAGCTAGCAGATTTTTGGGAGTTATCAGGGCCTTGGTGTGTATGTAAACAGGCTCATTGTCACAAAAGTTAGCACAAAAGCACATTCATGTACTTTGAGTACAAAAGCAATTAGCAAAAATAAGACTAACTTTACCGCACCAATGCAATCGGTTTAGCATTTATATGTGGATTAGATACAGTATTATATATGAAATGGCATGTATTTGGCCATTTTAATGCTTTTGATGGACAAAACATTTCCAAAGACATAGTGACACATAGTTAGATGGCACAGAGTGATAATTCAATTAATAATTAAAATTCGTCACTCGTATTCGTCAGGAGTGATTTAAATGCAAGCACACCTCCAAATGCTTCTTTGAATTTGACCTAGATTTTTTTTTGCAGTGGACAGGGATAGTTTACCCTAAAATGAAAATTCTCTCATCATTTATTCACCCTCATGTCATCCCAGATGTGTATGACTTTCTTTCATCTGCAGAACACAATTTATTATTTTTAGAAGAATATGCCAGCTCTGTTAGTCCATACATTGCAAAATTTTGATGCTCCAAAAAGCACAAAGGCATCATAAAAGTAATCCATAAGACTGCAGTGGTTTAATTCATGTCTTCAGAAGTGATATGATAGGTGTTGGTGAGAAACAGATCAATAAAATAGTCCTTTTTTGCTTGAAATTCTTCTCCCTGCCCAGTAGGGGGCGATATGCAAGAAAAATGTGAATCACCAAAAACACAAGAAGAAGAATGTGAAAGTGAAAGATAAAGTGAAGATTGAGTGAGCAGGGAGGAGAATTTATAGTAAAAAAAAAAAAAAAAAAGGACTTAAAGGACTGTTTCTCACCCACACCTATCATGTCGCTTCCAAAGACATTAATTTAACCACTGGAGTCTTATGGACTACTTTTATGCTGATTTATGTGATTTTTGGAGCTTACAAATGTTGGCACCCATCCACTTGCATTGTATGGACCTACAGAGCTGAAATATTCTTCTAAAAATCTTAATTTGAGTTCAGCAGATGAAAGAAAGTCACACACATCTGGGATGGGTGAGTAAATGATGAGAGAATTTTCATTTTTGGGTGAACTATCGAGTTAAGCGCGGATGCCGCGGTGGATTGCGTGAAGCCTCCACACGCGCTATGTCTCCGTGGCAACATGCTCAACAAGCCACGTGATAAGATGCGCAGGTTGATGGTCTCAGCAACTGGAGGCAACTGGGATTCATCCTCCGCCACCCGGATTGAGGCGAATCACTACGCGACCACGAGGACTTAAAAGCACATTGGGAATTGGGCATTCCAAATTGGGTGAAAAAGGGGAGAAAAAAACAACAAAAAAAACAAGTACACTAACTTTGTACCTTGTACAGTTTTTGCAAAATTGTTTGGTGTGGTGGAAATGACGGCACAACTGTGGAAAAGTTTTTTTTGATAAATTGATAGAAATCATTTACACACAATAAAGTGTAAACATTTGTTTAGATGATCATATTTTTAAACATGTTATAATTATTATTTTTATCATGGATTTTCATAGTTTAAAACTGAAAGTCTGGGTCTGGAACAAGACTAAAACAGTAAAATCTTTACATAAAAGACAATTGAAAAATACCAAAAATAAATAAGACCTGCTTAAAAGTTTCCAATTCGTTTTGAATGTGACCTTCATATAACAAAAAGACAAAAGTTGAAATCTGTTAGCTCTAATAAAAATCAACCCTTGGACAGGAAAGTGCCTGAAGTTGAAGAATCACCCAAATGTACTGTACAGTATATACTATTTATTGTGCTATTGTTAATACTTACAGTTTTGTACATTTGAATGATTACAGTTATACAGAAAGTTTTGATTGCATGCTGTATGCTGTGTGCTTTCTCTGTATCCATCAGAACCCGCAGGACTGCAGTAAAGCCCGTAAGCTGGTGTGTAACATTAATAAGGGCTGTGGATACGGCTGTCAGCTTCATCACGTGGTGTACTGCTTCATGATCGCTTACGGCACACAGAGAGTTCTTATTCTGGAGTCACACAACTGGCGTTACGCTTCCAATGGCTGGGAGACGGTCTTCCGACCCGTCAGCGACACCTGTACGGACCGATCCGGAGCCACAACCGGACACTGGTCAGGTGAGCGGAAGTTGATCTTTAAATATTCCATTTGAAGATCTCTTCCAAAAGCAAATGTTGTGGGTCTGAATATCTCTTTATAAAGTCATTTAAGTCAACATGAAATCAAAGTTGATTATATTTACTTGCCTAATAAATGTCTGGTGTTTTTGTGCATGATTCATCAGTGCATGTTATTCTAATGAAAAAGGTTTTATTATCTAAATGAATCAAAATTGAATGCATTTCTCCACTTCTGTAACAACTTTGCTTTTCTGCTGATGTAACCAAGGCCATGTGGGCGGGGGAAATAATATTACCCATTAATATGACGGCCTACTTCTAACGAGCCAGTCAAATCCCAACTTTCCTACATTATTTAACAATAAATATTTTCTGACACTTAGAAGTATTTCATATTAAGGATGTTAGATGCGTTGTGAATGCCTTTTTCCTACTGAAACATAAAAGCAACATATATTTCTTCTAAAATTAGTAGATTGTGAGTGAAATCTGTTCGGTCTTGTCTGACAGAAGTGGTTGATTGAGGTTTAATTTGACTTTTTTTTATTAAGTTTATTTATTAATTTTTTGTAACGTAATAAATGTTTGTACTCTGTTACTGTATTTCAATTCATTTCAGTAATGCCAATAAAGTTGTATTGGTTAACATCAGTTAACTACATTAAATAACAAACTAACAATGAACAATAATCTTACAGCACAAATTAATCTTGGTAAATGTTACTGATGTATTTTAATTCAAAGTTGTATACAATAACATAAGTTAATGCATTATGTACTAACAAAGAACAATTGTAGTTTCACAAATTAACATTAACAAGGTTCAATAAATTCTGTAAAAATATATTGTTCTTTGTTGTCTATTTCAGTTGTCATTTTATTTTGCAATTTTTCTTGCATATTTTTTTAATCCATTTTTTAAATTATTCAATTTCATAACAAAATTCCATCAAATTTAACTGTGAAATGTTTATCAAAATTAAGTTAATTAAACTTAAAATATTTTTTTATTTAATTTTTATTTAAGGTTTAATTTAATTCAGTTTGATCAAATTTTGTCATTAAATTAAAACGCATGTTTACGCATTTATTAATCTTGGTTCATGTTTATTTTTACATATACTAATATGTTTTTTTTTACTTTAAGTGTTACATTAATAACATTAATAAATTGCACTTTTAACTAACATGAACTAATAATGAACAAATATTAATAAATGCTTTAAAAATAATTTAAATTGTTGGTGAAACCTAATGCATTAATTAATGTTAAAATATATAACCTTACTGTAAAGTGTTACAAATGAAGTTTCTTTCTTTCACTCCGTTTTAAGAACTTAAATCATTATTTTAAATATTATTTTTATGCTTATTTCTATTTTAAAGCACTTTGAATAACTACTGTATATGAAATGTGCAATACAATCGAACTTGAATAACCCAACACATTTTTATAAGAATTTATGACTATCAGCACAAATTTGCACTCGTCCACCCAGATTTTTATATTAACTAAGTCCACTTTTCTAATTTACTTACTGCTAAATAGACAAAGTGTGAAGTTCTCACACAAGACAGATATTTAAGCGCAATGAGGACATGTGAAAATGTTCTCCCCGCTTAGTGTCCTAATTATTACAGCAAAGGATCTGGTGTGGGAATAGCTTATCTGAGGATTCTCGCCAAAGCCCACAGCAACCTCAAGAAAAATAGAAAAAAGAAAAGGAAAAAAAAAGAGCAGTGATTACTCTTATATAAGCATGGGAACGACTTTGGATTTTTTTTCTTAAATATTTTATGCCTTACCTAATTAAAATTTCAAGCATGCTCTCGATCACACATGCAGTTGCTCATAGATCGGTCGTAATTCATCGTTGTTATGCGTTGTGTAATTGTTCGGGAGAGTTTTAACGAGCTAGCCGTCAGGTTGTTTGCGGTTGGGATGACAAAGTTTAGTCCTTTTGGCTTAATGGTCATAATTAGAAGACCTACAGTAACTTGTGTTTGACAAACTATTGAAACGAAGCCGTTGTTTCTATGCAACATGTTCTGCGTCGGCTAATGTGTGGTTTTCGTGTTTCTAAACTTGACAAAAGTTCATGTAAGTTAATTGGAGAGATTTCTTCTAATAATACTGTGACAGTAAAGTCAGAGAGCCACAGAATGAAACAGAATGAAACTGCTTAAAGGGATAGTTCACCCAGAAATGAAACTTGTAATCATCTACTCACCCTCATGTCTTTCCAAACCGAAATGACTTCGAGACAGATGTTTTGAAGAGTGTTCACGCTGCTCATTTCCACACGATGACGTTTTATAGTGTCAAGTTCCAAAAAGGATAATAAAACCTGTTCCATGGAAGAAAACGTAGATGCTATTTGCACCCCAGTGCAAATAGTGTCAGATATTATTTGCACCCATATTGAAAAACTAACATGCAGTATCCATCTTATTTTGCAACGCAGAAGTAAATTTACAGTAACCACAAAATTAACCATGGTTACTATATCACCACCATATTAATGTAGTAACACCACGGATAAATGCATTAAAACTATGTTTTCTGCCAAAAAAAACAACAAAAAAACATGGTTACTACAGTATTACTAGGCCTAGTAATACAGTGATGCAAGGTACACACAAGCGATGCCGAGCCGCGGGAACAACTGTGATCGACAGACCCCGCCGCCGGATCAAACCCTCATCAGCACTCCCCGACATTCTATGTGACCAAATCACTGTAACGAGTCAACATTTATATTCATTTTTATCTATTATTTTAAGTAGTATTAAAGGAAATATTAAGAGTGGAATCAGGAAATCGGATGGGAAATAGAGCGGGACAAAAGGTGGAATCGAACCACGGTTGAAAGGACAACAGTACACATTCACACCGTCTTTACATCCCATGCCACTGCAGCGACATCTGTTGTCTAGTTTGTTGTATATTTCTGTGGTTCCACCAGACTATTGGGGTGCAAATAGCTACACTGTGTGGCAGATGATATTCACACCGGTGTGCAAATAGTCACTCCGGAAAGAAAATCATACTGGTTAAAAAGACAATACAAGTAAATGTATTTTCAGGGCTCAACAATGAGGATGGCCCACTGGCCCGGGGTCAGTGGAAGAGAGTTTCTGGCTATTTGTTGGAATGATCATTTGCCCTGTTGGACCAGTGTTATGTTTTCACTAAATCTTTCATTCGTTTAACTTTTACATGTGTTTTAATGCCTTGAAAAGTTCTGTAATGCATTGAGTATTGTTGCAAATTCTGCTGATTTAAACTTTTCAGTTTTTGTTGAAATTGGGAAGATCACTTGTGATTGAAAATGATAATGCCTTCATATTCCAGCAAAAGTGTGAAACGTTTGCGTTTATAGCTGTCCATTATAGCTGTGTAACTTCCAGCTATTATTGCAAATTAAAAACCTAGTAATTTTTGGGAAAGAAAACTTGTCTGAATATTTTGTTTTCTGGCACATATAAAAATATATCACTTAAATTACATGTATTTATTTATTTTGAAAATGGCAGGGCAAGCAAAAAAAAACCCTTACTGTTGAACCCAGACTATCCCTTTAAATAGTGTTTATCTAATAAGATGATACCACCACTTTCTGTCTGTCTCACTCTTTATTTCAGTCTGTGTCTTTCTGTCTCTTTCTCTGGAGGTTGTTTGTGAAAGATTCAGGGTAAGTGACCTGTGTAATCTAACATGTCCAGACTTCTGTCCTGAGGCCAGTGCCAGTCATTCAAAGCACCAGGGAGAGAGTAAGTTTGTGTGCTGGCGTGTGTTTGAGCTTTGAAACGGGTCACCTTGACTTGCAAACCCTTGTGACTTCTGAAGAAACTTCCAGAACACTTTAGGATATTTCTGTAGATCAAAGTCTCCCTTGTTTTCTCTTACTGACGTTCCAGACCTTTCACTCTCAGAATTTGAATCCTGCGTCACCATATAAACTATGTAACAGACTTTTAAGTAAAGGAATGTGGAAAAATTAAGCATACCCAGTTATTACATTTTAAAATACTCGTAATCAGACTACAGTTACTTTTTTATAGATTAGGCGTAGTGACTCGCCTCAATCCGGGTGGCAGAGGACGAATTTCAGTTGCCTCCACATCTGAGACCGTCAATCCGCGCATCTTATCACATGGCTTGTTGAGCGCTTTACCGCAGAGACCATAGCGTGCGTGGAGGCTTCACGCTATTCTCCGCAGCATCCACGCACAACTCGCTACGTGCCCTACCGAGAGCGAGAACCACATTATAGTGACCACGAGGTTACCCCATGTGACTGTACCCTCCCTAGCAACCCGGCCAATTTGGTTGCTTAAGAGACCTGGCTGGAGTCATTCAGCACACCCTGGATTCGAACTCGCGACTCCAGAGGTGATAGTCGGCATCATTACTCGCTGAGTTACCCAGGCCCCAATTCGTTTTTCAATCTTTTAAATTTTTCATTCTAAATGACAAATGTAATTTGTGCTTCCAGCGAGCCCAGCAATTCATCACAACTTCACCATTCAGCTAGACTCATCAACAATTACACCATCCAGGACAGCCAGAAATCTTGGAGTTGTGTTTGACGATCAGTTGAACTTCACAGACCACATCGCAAGGACTGCCCGATTGTGCAGATTTGCCTTGTACAGCATTAGGAAGATCAGGCCCTTCCTATCAGAGCATGCTACACAACTCCTCGTCCAAGCTCTTGTTCTATCCAGGCTGGACTATTGCAATGTTCTTCTGGCAGGCCTTCCAGCATGTACTGTCAAACCTCTGCAATTGATCCAGAATGCGGCAGCAAGAGTGGTCTTCAACGAGCCCAAGAGAGTGCATGTCACGCTTCTCTTCATCAGATTGCACTGGCTGCCAATGGTTGCTCAAGTTAAGTTCAAGGCATTGATGCTTGCTTACAGAACAACCACTAGCTCTGCACCCCACTATCTAAACTCACTATTTCAGACTAATGTGCCCTCCAGAAACCTGCGTTCTACAGGTGAACGGCGCCTCGTGGTGCCATCTCATAGAGGCACAAAATCACTGTCCCAGACTTGGACTGTTCCCCGCTGGTGGAATGACCTGCCTAATTCCACCCGAGTGGCTGTGTCTTTTAGCCTCTTTCAAAAAACAGCTAAAGACACATCTTTTTCATGAACACCTTACCCATTCATACTAACGCACTACCTTCATGTTCTTTAAAAAATAAAAACAACAACCTTTACTTGTTATGTGTACTTGAGACTTGTATTACAGCACTTATTATATCGTTGCCCCTTTTTTTGGATAAATCGCTCATTTCTAAGTCGCTTTGTATAAAAGCATCTGCTAAATGAATAAATGTAAATCAGCACACCGCTGATACACTTTTGGTAAGTCTTCAAGTGTTTTCGGAAGGGAGGGGGAGGGTTGTGTGTATTGCACTCAAAACTGATACTCGCTACTAGCAAGTCAGGTGAAGATGGAGCGGTCTACCTTAGCATTTAACCACTGGATCTATAGAGATGATTTCATTTTTAAGGAGACACGGGGCACAAACATCACTGTGCAATGTAAACTCTGCCTTCCAAAAGTTAATATCCTGTCAACAGCGAAGGATTCTACATCAAATCTAAAGAAGCATTTGGAGGGGGGCCTGGGTAGCTCAGCGAGTATTGATGCTGACTACCACCCCTGGAGTCGTGAGTTTGAATCCAGGGTGTGCTGAGTGACTCCAGCCAGATCTCCCAAGCAACCAAATTGGCCCGGTTGCTAGGGAGGGTAGAGTCACATGGGCTAACCTCCTCGTTGTCACGATTAGGGGTTCTCGCTCTCAATGGGGCGTGTGGTAAGTTGTGCATGGATTGCGGAGGGTAGCATGAGCCTCCACATGCTGTGAGTCTCCACGTTGTCATGCACAACGAGCCACGTGATAAGATGCGTGGATTGACGGTCTCAGAAGCGGAGGCAACTGAGACTTGTCCTCCGCCACCCGGATTGAGGTGAGTAACCGCACCACCACGAGGACCTACTAAGTAGTGGGAATTGGGCATTCCAAATTGGGAGAAAAGGGAATTAAAAATAAATAAATAAAAGCATTTGGAGGAATGTTTGCATGTTTTGTTTTTGTTGTTTGTTTTTTTTTTTTGTTTTTTTTTTCCTTAACTCAAACACATTTTTTTAATTATTATTTGAATTATCACTCTGTGTGTAATGTAACCATGTCGCAATGTGTTTGGAAGGGTTTTGTCCATCAAACGCATCCAAATGCACAAAAACACGTAATTTCATATTCAATTGGATTTAAAATTTGTCAACCTACTGTGTGAAACAAATGGATAATAAATGGATTGGCATATCCAACCTTATCTTAAAGGTATGGACATTTGCGCTTTATTTTTGAGTTATCTATTCAAGGCCACAAACGCATCAAAAAGCCGACAAGCCAGCTGGATTAACCTTGTGTCACTACAATTAATTGTCAAAATGTTTAACTTTAAGTTTCTTAAATTGCTTTTGTAGTCAGCTTCCAAAATGTATATGAATGCACTTTTGGTTTTTGATGTTTTTGTGACGCTGATTCACAAATATAACTGGTCTGATCTCTTACTAAACGTGGATGACGTTTGTAAAATGGCAAAATTGCATGGCCACATTTTGTGTTAACATGCCCTGGGAACCTGTCCATAATTTTAGAAACTCCAATAAGAAATGCCTGTTAAACTCAAACATATTTGAGGCTGTCATTGATGGAGGGCCTAGACCTCTATCAGCATCACAGGGGAAAACATGAAAATATGAAAACTTCCTTCATATTTTTAAATTTGCGATAATTTTTCTGAATTTGTGGACATAAGCATTACTCAAACAAACCATGCAGAACTCAGTTGAAAGTAATCTAAAAGTAATTAAATTATATTACCTCCAAAATGTAATCTGCAAGATTGCGTTACTGATTGCATTTTTTTTATGTAATTCAAGTAATTCAGCACTGAGTATATCTTAGTTTTAACTTGAAGCAGTTTACTGAAGACACATTCTTGTTTAAAAAAATGTATGGGTCTGTGGTTAACATTACTTGAAGATGCTTAGATGTATTTTTCTACAACATAAACACCGTCAAGCCTCAAACTTGAATTTTGAAGCCACCTCATTTGAAAAAAAATGTATGTTGCTTGAGTTGTAAAATAAGGACCGCAATCACCACATGCATGTGTGTATGTGCCTTGCAAATCAGAAAACCGCTGTAGTCCTTATCTAGCGACTTATCAACATACATTTTTTAAAAACATGGCAGCTTAAAAATGTACTATGTGTAATTTCTGTTGTAGAACAAAACATACAAGTATCTTCAAGAAATGTTTACCACAGACCTTATTTTACTCATAAATCCAAAACTGCCATTAGAAAAAAAAAAAAAAAACATAGGAAAATTCTGAGGGAACACATGGCCTGAAAATAGTAAGTCTCTTCCAGGTTTTTGGACTACAGTACAACCTGTACAGCTCTATTGTGAGTCGAGTCTCCCATGCACTTCATGTCAGGACCTCTGTTTGTGTGGCATTCTTGACAATTAATTAATCGAATTAATCACATATATAAATATTTGCTGGAAAAAAAGCCCTCAAATACCAATGATTTAATATATAATTATTAAATATTTATAATTCTATTTAAATAATTATAATATTATTATATAATAATTTAGATAATTAAACTATTGTGGCAGATGAGGAAAGCATTGATAAGACAATATAAAAAGTGGCTTTAGAAGGCAATGTATTGTTTATTTATAGCCCATCATTGGCCTGCAGTCCACAGCAATACATTTTGCAATTAAATTCGTCAATCTGTCCAAGGAAGATTTATTGTAAGGGCTTTTCTAAGAAGAGTTCAATGTACACATGAATCAGATGGATGCTTTTTGAACATCTCACTTTGGTTGCATCGCCTCATAAACACAGTGTTTTTAGCGTCTCGTGTGAAATTGAATGTAGTGCGATACATAGAAAAACACATCTCGAGATCCATTCAGAATAGCACGAGCGCGTCCTCATCTTGTGTGTGATGCAAACCTGAATGTGGTTTGTTCTATGTACAGCTGCATGTTGCCTCTACAGCTGGAGTTTCACTTACTGCCCCCTGCTGAAATCAGGTGATACTTCGAGTCGAGTCTCCTGTGCACTTTTTGTCAGGACCTCTATTTGTGTGGCTTTGAGAGCCTATGTTGCCTATGTAGTGTTCTAAATTAGTTATTTTTTCCATTTCAGAGGCCTTAGGCCACATCCACACAAATACATTTTTGTTTGCAAACGGATTAACTATGTTTACGCCTCTCATCCACACTAGAACAGCGTCGTCCTCCTCCGAAAACGTAGCATTACGAAAACGCTCTCCGTTATCATATACGTTTGGAAAACTGTGACGTTAGGAAACTGAAAATGATGTTTTTCAAATGAAAATGGATTACTGTAGCTGTGGCAGTAGACCGTGAGGCAGCTCACTAGGTTTGGAACAAAGCTTTTAGTGCAGTTAAACGCTACACGAGACATCTGTGTTGAACATGTATGAGAAAGCCGAAACAGGATGAGCGTTCATAATTTATGAAAGAAGTGAACAGCAGTTGGATTTTCGACTATATTTTTGTGATTCAGCGGTAAAGTATGTTTATGTTGAAATTTTTCATCATGAAGGGATGGTGCTGTTGTTGTTAAGTGTACAGGTGCATGCAGACAGGTGCTGGTAAGTGTCAAGGATTGTGTTAAAAAATACAATGTTTTCTCATGCAAACTGGACATGTTCATTTTTTTTAAAATTATTATTATTTTTTGTTTAGCTCAACTGCCATTTGTACCACTTTACTTCAGAATGACATTGTGAACATTTATAGTGCTTTAAAGCAACGGTTCCTTGGGTTGACCAAACAGTGCTAATTTGAGGCACTTGACTGTCAGTACATTGTCCCACACCCTAGTGAGCTGCCTACCTAGGCAGCATCTTAAGGCTCACTCCTGACTCAAACCTTAAAAGATACCTCATTTTGGCAGCTTCAGACATGTCCTTTGTAAATAAGGCAATCCTAGAAGGTTAAAGCTGATGTGTAATTTTTTTAAAAGTTCAAATACTTTATATTATCCCACTATAATATGCAGAAACCATTATAAGAAACTATTGCAGGTTGATTTTCCTGAGAAGTGTAAACACTGTGGCTCTATGCCACTTTCAGCATTCCCCTGCTTGTTTTGAGTGACCCATCCAGCCTGACACAACAACACTGGCTCAACCATGCTGTGAGTTTGGGGCGGGACTATCTTTTACTTCGACCAATGGCAGTTGAAGGGTGTATTCAGAGAGATGTTTGAGAACAATGTTTATTTTTGCAGTTCCGTTTGGTGGCGCAGAAATGACACACTTCGGCTTCTCACTAGGCTGTGGAACAGAGTTAATGTGCTGAATGAATGATTATTGTGTGTAGATTGAGGCTTGTCATTAACATTCAGCATGTGTTTCTCAACAGGTGAAGCTCATGACCGTGATGTTCAGGTGGTGGAGTTGCCCATCGTTGACAGTCTACACCCCAGACCACCGTACCTCCCTCTCGCTATCCCAGAAGACCTAGCGCCCCGATTACAGCGGCTGCACGGCGACCCGTCCGTCTGGTGGGTGTCACAGTTCGTCAAGTATCTGGTCCGCCCACAGGCATGGCTGGAGAAGGAGATCCAGGAAACGGGTGTCAAACTGGGCTTTAAACACCCCATTGTTGGGTCAGTTTTCATTTTTACATTTCAAAGTACTTTTATTATGGTTATGTCTATATACAATATTGCCAAAGCATCAATACACACAACAGAAGCTGACAAGAAATGAATAATAATTATAAATAATAATAATAAAAGTAACATAGTTTAAATAAGTAAAATGAAAAGTTATTTCAATAAGTACAATTAAAATAAGAATAAAATAAAATAAACTATCATTAAATAGAATACAATTAATTTAAATAAAATAAGTTAATACAAATTTTAAATATCTCTAGATAAATGCACTGCATATATGCACTTTTGTTTGTAAGTAAAGTATTCTTTTTTTTGGTGGGGGGGGCGGATTTTTCCCCTTTTTTCACCCAATTTGGAATGCCCAATTCCCAGTGCGCTTTTAAGTCCTCGTGGTCGCGTAGTGATTCACCTCAATCCGGGTGGCGGAGGATGAATCCCAGTTGCCTCCGCGTCTGAGACCGTCAATCCGTGCATCTTATCATGTGACTTGTTGAGCGTGTTGCCACGGAGACATGGTGCGTGTTTGGAGGCTTCACGCCATCCATCGCGGCAACCACACACAACTCGCCACGCGCCCCGCCGAGAACGAACCACATTATAGCAACCACGAGGAGGTTTCCCCATGTGACTTTACCCTCCCTAGCAACCGGGCCAATTTGGTTGCTTAGGAGACCTGGCTGGAGTCACTCAGCACACCCTGGGATTCGAACTAGCGAACTCCAGGGGTGGTAGCCAGCGTCTTTACCACTGTGCTACCCAGGCCCCCTAAGTAAAGTATTCTTGTTTGAAGTATATTTGATTTTTATTTGATTTTTATTTTTTACTGAAAAAAACAAATAGTTGGAGTAAGAGTATTGTTGTCTTTGTCTTCTTGTGTTTCTTTGTGTCTTTGTGTGTGTTGGTTTATCTGTCCCCGGAGCGACCACATGTGTGTGGCTGTTAGGCTGATAAGAGTGCGAAATAAAGATGACAAACAATAATGAAAATGAACTTGACACAATCATAATTAAATTAATGAGAATAAATGAGTTTTGAATGATTGCAGCCTCACAAACACTTGTCTATTGACACCAGTGTGTAATGTAATGTAATAACCCAAATAATACAATAGAGTAAATCTACAATGAATCAAAAATATCAGTTTAAGGGAGAGAGAGAGAGAAAGAAATACTGATGTGTTTGATTTATAAGTTCATAAGATTTCTCCTGTTGTAGCTCCTGTCTCTAAAAACATAAAGGAACAATTCACCCAAAAATGAAAATTCTGTCATGTTGTTCCAAACCCACATGCCGTTCTTCTGTGGAACACAAAATATGTGTTCTTGGTAATCCTGTATCTTTACTAAAACTTAAATTAGCGATTGCTTTGACAACATGGTCATATTGCATACTGACTGTTGCCACAGAATGACTCCAAACCACATCGAAAGAAAGATTCTAGAGGTCTCTTCAGAGTATGAATGGTAAATACTCAAGTATACTGTGTCTCTGTGTTAAAGCGTCCATGTCAGACGAACAGATAAAGTTGGGACAGAAGCTGCGTTTCACCCCATAGAGGAGTACATGGCACACGTGGAGGAACAGTTCCAGTATATATCTCAGCGCGTCCATGTGGATAAAAAACGAGTATATCTGGCCACCGACGACCCCTCGCTGTTACAGGAAGCTAGAACCAAGTGAGTTATGAGTTATTACAGTTCATTCATGTCTTGTTGAAAGTATATTTTATTCTACTATATTTCTGCGGTTTTACATTTTATTGTAAATTGCTATTATTATTGAATATAGTTATCTGTGCCTTATTGTTTTCAAGTGTTTGGTTTTCTTTTTTGTTTTGGTTAGTTTTTTGTTTTGTTTGGTTTGGTTTAGTTTGTTTTTATTTGTTGTTGTTTGTTTTGTTGGTTCGGTTTGTTTTGTTTTGTTTTTTTGTGCTCTGTATTGCTTTTTGTTTTTGTTTTTATTTGTTGTTGTTTGTTGGTTTGTTTTGTTTTGTTTTTTTGTGCTCTGTATTGCTTGTTTTTGTTTTGTTGTTTTAGTTTTTTAGTTTTTTGTTTTTTTTATTGTTTTTATTTGTTTTTATTTGTTGTTGTTTGTTGGTTTGGTTTGTTTTGGGGGTTTTTTGTGCTCTGTATTGCTTTGTTTTGTTGTTTTTGTTTTTATTTTGTTTTTTCTTAGCTTTTTTTTTTGATTAGTTTTGTTTTATGTTGTTTGTTTGTGCTCTTGTTTAGTTTGTTTTTTCTTTGTTTTTTTTGTGTGTGTTGTTTTGGTTTTGTTTGTTTTTTGTGTGTTTTGTTTTGGTTTTGTTGAAATTTGCATTTGCAGGCTGTTCCAGAAAATAGTGACATTTTAAGTTAGTTGTTCATTAGTATATCTCAATACATGTTAGTATAACATCTTTAATTGGTTGCATCTAATGTACACACTTTAATGTTGTAAACATGATTATTTAATGCTCTGTGTGTATCTCAGGTACACTGACTATGAGTTCATCAGTGATAACTCCATCTCTTGGTCAGCGAGTCTGCACAACCGTTACACAGAGAATTCTCTCCGAGGCGTCATACTTGACATCCACTTCCTGTCGCAGACTGACTTCCTGGTTTGCACATTTTCCTCACAGGTACGAGATGCTGTACAAGAACATCTGTATTTGCTAAAGAGACTGATCCAGAAAGCTTTCTTTTAAAATTCTGCTTATTAATGGGTCCTCCACCCAAAAATGCTAATTCTGTAATTTCCTTCCTGTCATTTCCCTCCATTTCTTTCCCCCCTGTCAGGTGTGCCGTGTGGCTTACGAAATCATGCAGACTCTTCACCCGGACGCCTCATCTTTCTTCCGTTCTTTGGATGATATTTACTACTTCGGTGGACAGAACGCACACAACCAAATCGCCATCTACCCGCACGAGCCCCGCGCAGCCGACGATATCCCGCTGGAGCCCGGAGACGTCATCGGTGTCGCAGGAAACCACTGGGACGGATACTCCAAAGGGGTCAACCGTAAACTGGCCCGCACAGGCCTCTACCCGTCCTACAAAGTCAAGGAGAAGATTGAGACGGTGAAATACCCCACTTACCCCGAAGCGGACAAGCTGCTGAGCTTATAGAAAACAAATGAGACACGGACGAATAAACTTACAGAGGCTCGCCTGATAAAAGGGACACTTCTTTTACTCGAATCGGACTGAGGTTTGTATAAATTGCATAATGATTTCATTGACTGCTGTGAAACTCAAGAGTCACAACAGAGCGTTTGCCTGGAAAGGGTATTGACGCTCAGATCGGCAGCAAATTAACTACTGATTTTGTAATTATTTGAAGTGTTTTTTTATATTATCTTCCTTTGTATGGGAGAACCTCACAAAACCTGTCAAGAACATGTCCAGGTCATATTTCGCCTCAAAATCAACAGAAAATCTGATATAGTATATATGTATTAGGCACGAGATCAAGAATTTTAAGTGTCGATCATCAGACATTTTTCCAGATGATTATCGATTTATATCTGCATTTTTTCAGATATAAATAAGGCTAATTGTTGCACAATAGAGCGCAACAGTGCCCGCCCACTAATTCAGCCGTATTGGTTCCGGAAGTAATTTTCCCATTCATTTCTTCCATAGACTTTTCATAAAATCCTTCATAAAAGAGTTGTAAGCCATGAACCAAACCAACCAGCTCTGAGGTAAATCACAACTTCACAAACTTTGTTTTGAGGCAAAAACGTACAAAAAGACAACGGTACAAGACTGTTCTTACCGTCATTCACAAGGGCACGGACTACAATCCCATGAAGCATTGCAAATGAAGTCATTGTGTAAAAAAATGATGGGAATATATAAAACTATTGATTTTATGTTATTGATTATAAGTATAGAAACAAAATTGTGCATTTATATGAAAATATTCTGATATGGTTAATTAGATAAGTAGTTTAAGGGTGAAGAGACACCGACTCGATTATGTCATTCACAGTGCGTCATGGGAGTGGGCAGTCGCTTCTGGTCTTATTTTGCAGGCTCCGTTGGCCGCAGTTCTCTGATTGGTGAAGCTTTCTCTGCTGGAACATGGGTAATGTAGTTGTTTACCGTGAATTCCATTATCAGACACGATTTTTATACAATGAAGTTGAAATAACGCTTCAACAGTATCATGTACCATCCAAGAACAACCTCGTAGCTCACGGTAGGTCTGCCTCTAAAGGTTTATAAGTTATCATTGAAAATTAATTTGTCTATGGGATAAATTAATGGGATTTCTACTTCTGGAACCAAACTGTTGCGCTCTATAGTCTTTGTCTCTTCACACATATTTCTCAACACAACTTTGGTAAAGTGTGAGTGGCAGGGAAGATTAAAGGGGGTCACACACCGGACGTCTCTGGTGGAAAACATGGCACGTTCTAAAATTCGAAACAATTATTTTCTATGAAGGTTTGCACCACTGGCACCTCTATTTTAATTGTTCAGGTTTTGCAGTTACATCATACACTAACCTGCAAACTCATCAACGTCTCTTTGTTCACTTTTGAAGTTTTGTGTGTATGGTGACAAGATTAACAACTTTGGACTGCCACCTGCACTGCATCGACTCGTCCTGTGCTTTGTCCTACCCGTGACCGGCTTCAGTATTAAGTACAGTAAATGTTATGTCACCCCCTTGTGGTCTCCCAAAGCTATTACACCAGACTATATTAAATGTAAGTCAAACTGACTGTGACTTGGAAAGCACAAATTAGGCTTCCAATTTAAATGTCGGCTAATGTTAATAAACTGATGCCTCAAAAAAGTATCGAGAAAATAACATGCTGGTCAATAATCGATGCAGCGATATTTTATGATGTTCCAGTAAAATACAATGTTTTATTAAAATCAGCATAAATTAAACCAACCATGAAGTATACATTTTTTTTTTTTTCACATAATATTTTTTTTTTTCTTATAACAGGAATGAGGACAATATTTTTTTTATGCATTAATGATAATTTTGGAGGAAAATGGGTTTAATTCTAATTAAAATAATGTCACAATGCAAGAAATATTCCATTTAATCAGATTTTACATCTACTCACCTCAAAATAAAAAAAAATATATGGGGGAAGTGACTCAATCAAGCCCACCCAAAACTCAATTTAACATTTTTCTTATAGAAATGTTAACAGCCTTCCTCTAAAATAAGTATTAAATCAAAGATGAGTCTCTCATCCAAACACTCATGTTTTGTCATAAACTGACCAAATTAAGTTACTTTATTTAACTGCAAATGTGAAAAGTCTGGAGTGGGCTTACAAGGAACATGTGAACCATTTAAGCCCACATGTGTTCATAATAAGCCCACTATGCTTTTAAAAATGTAAATGCTTCACATTTCACTAAATAAACACCTCAATTTTTAGGTTTAGACCTCAGACATCATAACCAGTAAATGAAATATTTAATTTCTGAATCTGTAAGTCAGTATCGTTTTTTTCTTTGCATATTCATTTTCTCCCTGCAGTGAAAATAGAAAATAGATTAATGAAAATTAATTCAGTTTTACGGGAGTTTTAGTGGGTTATTTGCTGAGTGGGATTATTAGGAACAATATGGTCCAGTGGAAAATAAACCTAAATAATTTAAAGTCAAGATAAACACACATTTTTTTCCACAAATAAAAAAAAAAACACTATTTTACAATGTAGAGCATATTTGTTACTGGTGTTCAAACAAATGAAATAATGATTCTGCTTTTGAGCTGTGAGCAAACAGGATTTTCAAAGGCACTGTTTCTTATAAACCCACATGAAAGGAAAGTTATATTTCTGGATTATAATTACACACAGAGCACTAAATCTTGTTTGAGATTTATTTTAATTTAATGTGGTTATCAGCTGTTTTTATTCTTTTTCTTTCTTTTACTGCATCTGTCTTTGTGAGCATCACTCAGGCAGTGTCCTGCACGAACTCCAGATACAAAGTACCTATTTTTTTTTTTTTAATCATTCCTTGCCCAGTTTGTCCATCTGACTCCAGAAAAACTCATTTTTTGAGGTTTTACAAAAACAGTGAAGTTTTGGAGCACACATTTGTCAGTGGTAGCACATGATAAATGTGTGCATTTCCTCTGCACAACCATTTTTTCTCTTGCTTTGTCTTTTTTATATTTCAAAATAAAACAGTAAGGTAGCTTATATGGTACGTGGTCTTAATTGGGTCTTTTCCTCTATGTGTGTGCGTGTGTGTGTGTGTGTGTGTGTGTGTGTAGGTTATATAAAAAAAATTATATTTAGCATTTTTTTATTTTTTATTGTAACATGATTTTTATTTTAATTTAAACACATTTTCCTCCTAAATTATCATTAACGGCAAATAAATATCCTCATTACTGTAAAATGAAAAAAATATATATTGTGTATACATCATGGTTGGTTTAATTTATGCTGATTTTAATAAAACATTGTATTTTACTGTATTACATTAATGAGAATTTATTGAGAATCATCACTGAGAATAATTAATTAATATATAATTATATACTGTATATAATGAGAATAACATCATAATGCAAAATATCTTAAAGGTCCCAAAAAAGGCTTCATTTTCTTGATGCAAAATATAATTACTTCTTTCCTTTCCTTTGATTTTGGGGTAAAATATGAGTCAGACATTTACTTCACTATGGCTTTCCTTTCATTGTGTTTATTAGTTTGTCGTGTCTGTTCACTTGTCGTCTTATCTGCCTAATTTCACTCCATCATGCTGTCTCAAGTGTGTGTGTGTGTGTGTGTGTGTGTGTGTGTGTGTGTGTGTGTGTGTGTGTGTGTGTGTGTGTGTGTGTGTGTGTGTGTGTGTGTGTGTGTGTAAGATTTTATGTGTGTTCACACAAACTGTTTGTTTTATTTAAGGTGCATCCAAGATAATGCCTGAAGTGAAGGGAAAATATTTGCCAAACATAGATTTTAACTCTTAATTTTATCTTAAATTCAAGACGTTCACGTGGAATTTAACAAATGCACAAACATATTACCCAACAGTCTCCATTACTGAAATAGACTATCCATTAATCCATCACATTTGGCTGTTTTACAAATAAAAAAATCAACATTTTCATAATACACTGTATTTTTTATCACGATCACAATCAGTGCACGTTATAACAAAGAACACAAAGTTTGCATTTATAATCTTTTATCAAAATGTAACAACAAAATATTAAATGACTTTCCATTTTGTCTGACATCACCTGCACCATGCAGGCTGTTGGGTAGTTTTAACCACTGGTTAAAATATCTATTTGTGCATCATTTCAGGCTACTGTTATTGGTAATGAAGCCTTGCCACAAGTTCAAGCAGTAATTTAATGCCAGTTCTCAATAGATAAAATCAAGTCCCGCCCTACCCACTCATAAATAATACTACGGAAATAAAATGGGTTTTGAATGCCGTTTCATGTTTACTTTAATGTAGAAATTTTAAAAAATACATATTTTAAGAACATACTACTTTAATGTTCTCACCAGTTTGTAACAGGTAAAGGATGGGCAAGGAGGAGGCGGGAACCGGCTGTCTAAGGTTCAATGTCAAACTCAACATAAAACAAGCATAAACACACACACATGCAGCGTGGCCGCGTGTGTCTCTCTCTCTCGAACTGGAGTCTCCGGCTCCCCTTTATCTCGCTCTCCTGCTGATTCAGCGCCGACCGTGTACTCTCACGGCCTGGCCACACCCTCACCCTCCTCTTCGTCACACTCCTCCCCCACCCAATTCAGGCCGGGGCGCCACCGGACTGACCTACTACCCCACCCCACCCCCCCATCTCTGGAGGGGTGACACTGCCCTTCTGGCTGTTCCGTCAGCCGGTGGTCCATCCCACCTCCCGGGAACCTGGGGGAGAGACAGAGGGAAGGTATGGGGAGAGGGAAAGGGCGAGTGAGAGACACACAGAGAGAGAGAGAAAACTTGCTTGCCAGTTCCCGGACACGCTGTCGCCTGGTCCTCAACCGCTCCTCCACCCTCTGGTTGATGACAGCTCGCTCCTCCCCCAGTGGATGGCAGCAAGCCCTCCAACCCCTGGTGCATGGAACCGCTCCTCCCCTTCTAAGCGGCCGGCAGCGAATCCTCCATCCCCAGGCAGACGGCCGCGGCTGCTCCCCGGTGGATGGCAATGGTGAGGACTCCGCGACAGTTTCGGCACCACTGTAACAGGTAAATGATGGGCAAGGAGGAGGCGGGTATCAGCTGAACAGTAAACATAATGTTTAATGTCAAATTCAACATAAACAAACATAAACACACACACACGCAGTGTGACCACGTGCGTCTCTCTCTCAAACTGGAGTCTCCAGCTCCCCTTTTTCTCACTCTCCCGCTGATCATCTGATTCAGCGCTGGCCGTGCACCCTCACGGCCCTGCCAAGCCCTCCTCCTCATCACACTCCTCCCTCACCCAATTGAGGCCGGGGCACCACTGGACTGACCTACTACCCCACCCCCACCCCATCTCTGGAGGGGAGACGCTGCGCTGCCCTTCCGGCCGTTCCGTCAGCCGGTGATCCATCCCACCTCCCGGGAACCTGGGGGAGAGACGAGGGGAGGCATGGGGAGAGGGAAAGGGCGAGTGAGAGAGACACAGAGAGAGAGAGAAAACTTGCTCACCATTTCCCGGACATGCTGGCGCCCGGTCCTCAACCGCTCCTCCACCCTCTGGTTGATGACAGCTCGCTCCTCCCCCGGTGGATGGCAGCAAGCCCTCCAACACCTGGTGGATGGAACCACTCCTCCCCTTCTCTCGGAGGCCGGCAGCGAATCCTCCATCCCCAGGCAGACAGCCGCGGCTGCTCCCCGGTGGATGGCAACGGTGAGGACTCCGCAACAGTTTTGGCACCACTGTAACAGGTAAATGATGGGCAAGGAGGAGGCGGGAATCAGCTGAACACTAAACGTAATGTTTAATGTCAAATTCAACATAAAACAAACATAAACAAACACACACACATGCAGCGTGGCGCGTGCATCTCTCTCTCAAACTGGAGTCTCCAGCTTCCCTTTATCTCACTCTCCTGCTGATCAGCTGATTCAGCGCCGGCTTGTACTCTCACGGCCCGGCCACGCCCTCCTCCTCATTACACAGTTTTATAGTAAAATATTATTTTGAAGTATGATTTCGAAGATTACAAAGTGTCTTGTGGAAATTAATTGAACCATTTTGGGTTTAATATTCAATGTGGTTGAGTGTACTCGTAGAAACTGAGCAAAAACGATAGCCGATGTTAAACCCCAGGAATTAACGTTATGCTATTGAAACATACAGTATGTAGGAAAACTACTGGTCTGCCAATTGTGGCCATTACAAATGAAAATGTTCTTTATCCAGTGGTACAATTTGTATCTGAAAGCAAACCTAACTGAACATTCTTTTATTATTTAGATGGACAATATTTTGCATTTGTCAGTTTACTTACTGCTGTTCAACTCTCAAATGAACTCCGAGTTTAACTTTTTTTGGAAGAAGAAAAAACATGTTCTTTGTCTGCGTGAAGTTTTTCAGATTTTTTGTTTTAGGGTGTTGTCTTTATAAAGCCACTGTTCAATTAAAGTGCAGAAATCGGATTGGATTGGTTTACTTCAAAGCTGATTGTACAGTTGTGGGTCTGCAGGCTTTTACACAGAGTTGTTCAATGGATCTTTTCATCAAACTACCCCCCACATCCCTCAAAGGAAATGTCATGATCAAAGTTCAGGTTTAATGTTGCTGCATAATGTTCCTTCCTCGTACCAGTGACCTGTGTTCACCAGAAAACCTAGCAAGTGAATAAAATAGATTCTAGGTTAAATTAAATTTCAGATCTACAGTATGTGCAGCATTTGTGGCATAATGTCCAAAATAATTTTGACTCGTACCTCAGCTTGCAAAAACAATGGAAAAACATGTACACTAAATTAGTGCACTTACAATGGACATAATGGGTCAAGTGTACCATTTAGCAGAATGTTAAGCTTGTATTTTTGTTACAGCTCATACATGAATTATTCTATAAAAATCTGAGTGGTGTAGGAGCTGTAAGGTGTCAAAATTGTCCTTTTGAGGTGGAACTTCTTTTCTATGCAGATTCATTTCTGGTTATGTTGCCAGAGTAATGCCAGTGGATGTAAACTATGCTTTACAGATAGTTATGTCATGTTCCTTTCTGGTATCACTGCTCAGCTATCATGTGAATATTACTGGCTTTACACAAGGAAGGATTAATGTTTATTTTATTTTACAAAATTAAGGTTTCTGTGGTAATCAGCAGCCTTCTACAGATGCTAGCTTGTATTGAACTGAAGTGGAGCGCAACATTCTGATTCTGGAATTAAAATCCAATTCATTTGTCCGTAGGTGAATTGACTTAACCATAACTTAGAAACCTTTAAAGACTGACCTACGGTGGGCTCTGAGGTTGTTAATCGATGGTATTTATTTGTGTTGAAGCCATCAGTCCACGTTATTTCAACTTTTTTAAAAATCGTTTTCAATAGTGGAATTCTTGGTGAAGAACTACTCTACCCATGGTCCTGAAGGAAAACAATCCACCAATCGGAGAATCACGGCTAACAAAATGCGCCAAAAGAGCCCTGCAGCGACCGCACGCTTCCATGATGCACTGCGATTGATTCAATCGAGTGTCTGTCCCTACACTCTCTAACTACTTAGATACTGTATATATCTGATTATTTAGCAATATACCTTAAATATACTGATTCTGTACTTATCAACGATTTTAAATCAGTAGTTTTATGTTTTCCCGTTGTTTTTAATTGAATTACGTAATTCGCAATGCTTCGCGGTATTATAGTTCATTCCCTCAAAGACATTTAAGCACACAGTCTTGTACCTTTGTATTTTTGTCCGATTTATTCAAATACGTTTTTGCTTAAAATCAAAGTTTATAAAGTTACAATTTACCTCTGAGCTGGTTGGTTTGGTTCATAGATTACAACTCTTACAACTTTTTTTTTTTTTTTTTTTTTTTTGGAAGAACTGTAATAAATCCTTATGGTGAATGAATGTGAAAAAGACTTCCAGAACCAATATGTCGGAAAAAGTGAGCACCGTTGCATTCTGTAGTCCTTAAAGGGATAGTTCACCCAAAAATGAAAATTCTCTCATCATTTACTCACCCTCATGCCATCCCAGATGTGTATGACTTTCTTCTGCAGAACACAAATTAAGATTTTTAGAAGAACATTTTTAGCCCTGTAGGTCCATACAATCCAAGTAAATGGTGGCCAGAACTTTTAAGCTCCAAAAAGCACGTAAAGACAGCATAAAAGTAATCCATACAACTAGTGGTTAAATACATGTCTTTTGAAACTATATTATAGGTGTTCGTGAGAAACAGGTCAAACTTTAAGTCAATTTTTACTATAAATTCTCCTATCTGCTCAGGTGGAGATAAGCATAAAGAATGTGAATTGCTTAAAACAAGAGAAGAATGTGAGTGAAAGTGGAGACTTATTGTAAAAAAGGACTTAAATATTGAGCTGTTTCTTACCCACACCTATCATATCACTTCTGAAGACATGGATTGATTAAACCACTGGAGTCTTATGGATCACTTTTATGTTTCCTTTATGTGCTTTTTGGAGCTTCAAAGTTCTGGTCACCATTCACTTGCATTGTATGGACCTACAGAGCTGAGATATTCTTCAAAAAACTTTCATTTGTGTTCTGCAGAATAAAACGTCATACACATCTGGGATGGCATGAGGGTAAATTATGAGAAAATTTTCATTTTTGGGTGAACTATCCTATTATTTGTTTTTTAATAAGTAAATTCATCTAGCTTTTACCAACCATATTTCAACCATCAGATCCTACTATCTCTCTACTCTGGGCATCACAGGAACTGTGCTTGGCTGGTTTAAATCCAATCTCATTCAAAGTAGCCTGGAGAGGTGTACAAGTCACATCAGCTACTTACTGGGGTACCTCAGGGCTCAGTGCTTAGGCCACTTCTCTTCTCTATATACAGTACACAACATCACTGGGACCCATCATTCAAGCGCATGGGTTCTCTTACCACTGCTATGCCGATGACACACAGCTCTACTTGTCTTTCCAGCCCAGTGACACCACGGTGACTGTTCGAATCTCTGCCTGTTTGGCAGAGATCTCATTCCTGGATGAAGAAACACCACCTGCCACATAACCCAGCGAAGACTGAGCTCCTCATCTTTCCAGCCAACCCTTCTGTATACACAACATAATATCACCATTCAGCTGGGTGCAACTACAGTAACACCTTCCAAAACTGTCAGAAATCTAGGGGTAACCATTGATAACCAACTCAATTTCACAGACCACACCTCAAAGACTGCAAGATCATGTAGATTTGCACTCTACAACATCAGGAAGATAAGACCCTTCCTCTCTGAACATGCCACACAACTTCTTGTTCAGTCACTTGTCATAACTAGACTGGACTACTGTAACGCTCTCATTGCAGGCCTCTCTGCATGCGCAATTAAACCCCTGCAAATGATCCAGAATGCAGCAGCACGTCTGGTCTTTAATGAACCAAAGAGAGCGCATGTTACATCACTCCTTGTCTCTCTCCGCTGGCTGCCGGTTGATGCACATATCAAATTCAAGGCTCTCATGCTGGCATACAGAACAGTCACTGGGTCTGCTCCAGCATACCTAAAATCATTTCTGCAGAGCTACGCACCCACTAGAAGCTTGCGGTCAGCTAAGGAACGTCGCCTTGTTGTACCAACACAAAGAGGCACCAAAACACTTTCCCGGACTTTTGGTTTCACTGTACCTCGTTAGTGGAATGACCTTCCCAACTCCATCCGTGAAGCTGACTCACTTTCTGTCTTCAAAAAACAGCTAAAACACATATTTTCCATGAGAACTTAACCATGCACTCATTAAAAAATAAAAAAAATTATAATTTAAAAAAATTTGATATATCCATGTTGCACTCTAATCTGTCTTGGATACTTCTATTCTGATGCAAGTAAAACGTTGTAGTACAGCACTTTTCGTACCACTATCTCCTTAAGATGATTCGCTTATGATGTATTCCTCTTTTGTTAGTCACTTTGTATAAAAGGGTCTGCCAAATGAATAAATGTAAATGTAAAATGTGCTGAAATGCAAGCACAGATTAAAAAGAGACAGAGAGAGATATGTGATAAAACCTCACAGGTTTTTTTCATTTTTACTGGAGGGCACTTCAATTAAAAGCCATTTAATACTGCTGTGATTCCCTGTGAACAGTTGTTCCAAAGTGACATTAGTTTGGTTAATTATTTTGTTAATTGGCTACCAATCCCTCTCATGGCAAGTGTGGAGATTCTATCTGGCAACTGTTGCACCTTCCATTTATGTAGAGGCTGAGGTTTTTCACCATTGGGAGAAACCCATATAGGTTTGGAACAACATGAAGGTGAGTAAATGATGCCATAATTTTCTTAAACCCTAAAAACAATCTAGCTGGTGTCCGTTTTTAATGTTCTCTGGTTGGTTCTTCTCTCTGGTATGTGTTTTAGTGCCACTGAAGGCTTGTTGTCAGCTCGCAGCAAGCCCGCTCTGATTACCATTAGCACACAGCTGCGGTCCGCACGAGATAACCGGTGATTTAGAGCTGTAGCCTTATCTGAACTGCTGCCGTCGCAAACATTAATACACATCCCTCTCAAAGCTATCTGTCTCTGTCTGCAGCCTTTGATAAAACTGCTGAAGTGTTCAGGTTCCTGCTGCATATTTATACGTAATACAGATCTCTGTGTTTACTGAAAACAGTTCAGAATAGAGTCTAGTCCTCTTAACCAGGCACCCTCGATGCACATATTTCAGGTTGTCTGAACGACTAGTCAACTACACTGTAAACCCGAAGTTAGCAGAACTCCAAAAACTTGAGATAATCAGTTACATAAAAAAAAAAAAATGTAAGTTAATAAATTCCAAATTAAATTAAGTGGAACTGTCAGGTTTTGATTTTGTACTACTTATGCATGCTAATTGCTCTTAACTTTAAAAATTGAGTAAGCTAACTCATATATTTTGATGGCACTTAACTTTAAATTTTGAGTAAACCACCATGTTTATTTATTTATTTAATGCAACACAAATCAGTTATTTCCATCACTTTATTCACCCAAGTTAAGTCTGACTAGTGACTTGCTTAATAATAGATGAAGCAGTAAGACTCTCATATTTGGAATTGGTACAAGCTCCACTCTTCACCGTAATGGTAACCCCCAAAGCTCCAACATAACAGAAACTCTTCTAAATGGCAACATAACAAAACTTTAAACACTAACAAGTTTCCCTTAACATTTAATTTTAATATTTACTTTCCCTATCAAGTCCCATGCATAGCATGCTGGGAACAAGAAATGCCCTGCCCAATTTGAGTCTACCAAACAAAAAATGTAAGTTCATTTAACTCAAAACAATAAAACAGTTCAGGTTACTTAAAAGGTGTCCGTTTCGTGAACTCAAAAGAAATAGAATGTTCTAAATACTCATCCAGATTAATTTATTTGATCTGATTTGAATGATTTAATTTTTCCCTACTCTGTACAATTAACTACTTTGAGCATTGGGGTTTACAGTGTAGCTGGTCTTTGCCATTTGCAAAGCGACACATTGAATTGGTCTCTCCGCACTGAACACGAAAATACTGTGCGATGCGATACGACACATTCACAGCCAGTCCGAGCATATTTTATGTTTAATGTACAGGTATGAGGAGTGTGGTTTTTGGACCAGCGAGATTTCACTGTGGGTGCAGACAAAATATCCTGTTGCTTGTCATGGTCGCGATTTGGAAGACATGGGTTTTACTGTACCGACAGTCCAACAATTAGGCCAGAAACTTACTTGCAGGCAATGACATACAAAATTGAGCACGAGTAGCTAAAAGCATTTGCGTTCACGAGCTTGTGCACAGTATGTTTCTGGTGTCATGATAAATTGTGTCCGCCCATGAAATAGTGTCTCCAGTGGGTAACCGCTCAGGACACAATGGTTTTTCCATTCTAATTGCTGGTGGTCATATGAGATTATAAGGTGTGTAAATATGTCAAATATTTTGTAATATTGTGGTTCAGTAATTCTGTAGCAGATAGCTTGCCAAATGGAGGCTAACCGAAAACATAATATACTATTTTGTGTAACAAATTATTTAGAAGTCATTAAATGTCATATTTAAAAAGTTATATTGAAATACATCTTAAAAGGTTTTTGTAGGATATTTAAGGCAGTGAATAACACACATCCACAAGGAATAAAACTGTTTGGAAAAACCATTTCATGGGATATTTAAAAGTTCTTAAAGGAATATTCCAGGTTCAATACAAGTTAAGCTCAGACGACAGCATTTGTAGCACAATGTTGATTACCACAAAAATTAGTTTAGACTCAGTCCACTGTCGGCCATCTTTGAAACACTCTCAGGAAGCTATTTCCAGAAGCTGCAGCTCATATCTACTTGAATGGGGAAAGACCAAAATCTCAAATATGGTTGGTCAAGATTATGATCAAAGAGCATATTACAAATCAGCAATTAAATTTGACAATACTGTTCTTTACCTCATAACACGTTAAAAAGCGCAATTTTCCAGGCTTTTATAGCTAATGTGCATGCTCATTCTAGAGTTGCTTGACAGGTGATGTCTGTATCTGAAAGGTGATTGGCTCTTTTAACTGAAAGGTGGGACTTCCTTTCTACATCCGTTGGGCGCTGGAGCTCCATGGCTGAGCGTTCCACTTTCTCCCATTCATTTTAATAGAAGTGGCCCATCTCTGTCTAAACTCTCTCTTTTTCCTGCCAGTAACTAATTTTATGTATGCACAAAGGTTGTAGATCTTATTTCTGTAATCTAATGCCAGTAAGCTCCTGGTTGCACCAGAGGGTGTTTGGTGGGACTGTTCGGCTTGATTCAGTGATATCATTTTTAACCTGAGAGAGTTCAGCTTGTGTAATGAGACAACTAGCTGTATTTTCAAAATATGGATGACATTGAAATGTTGCTTTCCTGCTAGAAATAAAAAATGGAAATGGCTGAACAAGTCCTACTCTAGTTTGAAAGCACTTGTTTGATTTGCTGAACATTTTTAAGAACCGCACCAACAGCAACTTTCAAAGTATGTGGAGTTCCTCAAACTCGGAGTTCTTAATGTTTGTAACTGCAGAAAGAGCAGACGGGTCCCCAGACGACCCAGAGTGCTTCAGGCTCCGGCTTTGTTTTCAACAGCACATAATCACACTGTCGCTGTTTGACAGTTTAATGGCTTTGTGGAGAGTTAAAGGGGACAAAGAAGCCCACTGACGGAGAACTACAAAAATACTGCACAGTTTTACTGTGACACGACTAGACCCATCATGCAGTTCTCCTCAGAATGACCCCTTCCTCTCTTTCTATCTCTTTGTCTCCAGTTATATAATAATTAGGTTTGTTTCTCATTAGTATTCAGATTATTGTAAAATGTTCACATTTCAGTTAAAGTAATCTTTAATAAAATATTTTGGATTTGTTTTTTGTTTTTGTTTTAATTCTTTTAAAAAATGTAAACATTACACTATTCAATTTGATGGAATTTTATTGTGAAATTGAAATTTGTGCTTAAAAATAGGCTAAAATATTTTTTTCAAATGGTAATTAAATGTTTTAGTAGCTTTGTCTGCTCTATTTTTGCTGTGAATGTCTAAACCAACCTGAACAAAATGTTAATACAATGTCTAGATTGAGACAGATAATAATTAACAAAATAAGTAAAAAAAAAAAAAAAAAAAAAGATTTGCTTAAATTTCTTTTGCAAGTTTTTGAAAAAATTAAGTAAAATTAGCTTCTCTTTGCAAGATAATATTGAATACAACAAGAGAGAAAACATAACTTAGTTAATGGAGTTTTAATAACTCAAATTTGAATGTTGCACAGATGCACATGACAATCTGTTCAAATTTGTTTCAGTAACACTTTATAATAAGGCTCTATTCATTAACATTAGTAAATGTATGAACTATATATATATATATACTGTGTATATATAGGCATTTATTAGTCTTTGTTAATATGTGAAAACCGTGTGGATTTGGCAAGGTCAGTCGGCATATTCCCAAAGCGTCCTGTTCCCTTCTTAAAATGTAAACTGTGTGAGGAGAGATTAAATTTATCAGTATCTTTGGAGACTACATTTATCAAAGACAGTTGCAGGGGTAAAATCCGCAAAAATTCCACCACTCGGTTCTTGCTGTCGGCCAAACGCTCAGTGATTTCCATATTTGACTGATTTCTGCCTTGGCACCAGTTGCCCCGAAACAAACAGTTAATTCTTGGAAGAGTGCTGCTGGTTTTGAAGGATGGGGAAGATATTTTCCTAATTACACATTCCAAGGCAAGACATGAGAAACTGTTGAACGAGGGAAGTATTCAATGTGTCGCAAATTATTAAATTAGACACACTATTAGCAGAAATGAGATTGACTTTATAAAACAGCTTGAGGTTTTGGTGCCACCTGGTCTTATAGAATCACATTACTATACCTACATTTTTGCAAAAGGATTTTTACGTGGCCCGTTGTACATCTCGCTGCAGTTACCTGGTGAAATGAACACTGGAGGCACTATAACAACAATTACTTTCACACAAATCACGAATAAAACGGCAGATTATCAGTTCATAAACACTTTTCATAAAAGTCTTATGACATCTAAGCACTTTTACTATCATGCATAACTCGTTTGCATTACAAAATCAACTACATTTACAAGCTTGTTCGAGGGTGATCAACGGACCGTCGTACGAGTCCTGAAGAGTTGATGTGAGTCAATCTTGATTTTTGTTGTTTTTTCATGTCTCATTTGCTTTTTTATGACACTATCAGTTAGGTTTAGGTATAAGTTTTAGGGTAGGGAAGTTGGTTTTGTTGATTTAAAACTCGATATCCACTCGGTGGACATTTCACCTCAGAACTGCCACGGTAAGGAACCACGTAATATGATTTTGCAAGAAATTTTGCCACAGTCTCTTAATTTTCATGAGATCAGGCTGCATTGTCTGCTAATTACAGTTTTCTAATTGTGATGTCTGATTCATGAATGAGTCGAATGTTTTCAATGAACTGATTGAACTAATTCGTAAATCAGACTGAACGATTTGTTCGTGAATCGAGGTTCTTGGGTTAACAATGGCTAAAATTATTTTTTTTATGTAACAATTTTTTTTTTTTTTTAGTATAGTAATATTTAGTCATTTAAATGCAGTACAACACATACTACAATTATTTTTTGTTAATTATGGTAATGGGAATGAGACTTTTTCGCATTATGGTAATAACAATTTGGGGGGAAATGTGCTTAATTGTCATTTTCTTTGTGCAAAACAATTTTAATTTTGGTGGAAAATATGAAGAGTATACTCCCAAACATGACAGAGTTCTAACAGTCTCATGGTACCAGAAGAAGGTTAGACTTCTCCCCATTCTGTTCAAGGTAAGAATGTCAGACTATCAGGAATATTGTGTTTCCTGAACCCCTCAGGATCACAGCAGTCTGTTGTCCAGGTGTACAGAGACAGAGGCTGATGGAGTTTCTCTCGATAAATATTCCTAAAATGAATCCATGAACTTTTAAAGAGATGCAACAAAGACAATTATCTTCTTGGGCATCTGTGTGAATGAATGTATGCATCAGACAGACGCTGAAGAGATATGTTGTCCAGCAGGTAAAAGCATGCAATGCACCTTTAATTATTTAGAGTTTACTAAAGGAGAATGTTTACCGTTGAGTTCCATTACACATAGAGTAGAACCCTTCCGAAAAGTGGTTTCTTATGAAGTTGGACCAAAATGTTTTAATTTATTATTTAAAGGTTAAATGTGTCATTTCTGTGCTAGCAGCACCAAATGTAATCAATTTCTCCCAATTTTGAAATGCCCAATTCCCACTACTTAGTAGGTCCTCATGGTGGCGCAGTTACTCAACTCAATCTGGGTGGAGGACAAGTCTCAGCTGCCTCCACTTCTGAGACCATCGATCCACGCATCTTATTACGTGACTCGTTGTGCATGACACCATGGAGACTCGCAGCATGTGGAGGCTCATGCTACTCTCCACGATCCACGCACAACTTACCACGCGCCCCATTGAGAGCGAGAACCACTAATTGCGACCACGAGGAGGTTACCCCATGTGACTCTACCCTCCCATGACCATGGCGTCTTGTATATTAATGATCTTGCTTGCTACTACTACTATTACTACTACTAAGAAAAACAATCACCATCATATGTGCCAAGATCAGTGCCATCTGGCATGTTACATAATCTCCTTAAGTTTCTTCTGAAAATGTCTAACCTCCTACCTCTCTCCCTGTCTTTCTCTGCTCGCTTGACCGTTCTTTTTACATTACTTTGCTCTTTTATTTGATCTGTTCATCTGTCTCATTCATATTTGCTGATTGTGCAGTCTATGTGCTGATACAAGACTCTCTCTCATGTGAAGTGAACTGCTGACTATAGTGAGTTTCTTGGATCCTCTGATGTAAATGTGTGTGTGTGAGAGAGAGAGAGAGAGAGAGAGAGAGAGAGAGTGAGCTTGCCTATTCCACTGTGTGTGTGTGTGCATGAGAGAGAGAGAGAGAGAGAGAGAGAGAGAGCTTGCCTATTCCACTGTGTGTGTGTGTGTGTGTGTGTGTGAGAGAGAGAGAGAGAGCTTGCCTATTTCACTGTGTGTGTGTGTGTGTGTGTGTGTGTGTGTGTGTGAGAGAGAGAGAGAGAGAGAGATTGCCTATTCCACTGTGTGTGTGTGTGTGAGAGAGAGAGAGAGAGAGAGAGAGAGAGAGCTTGCCCATTCCACTGTGTGTGTGTGTGTGTGTGTGTGTGTGAAAGAGAGAGAGAGAGCTTGCCTATTCCACTGTGTGTGTATGTGTGTGTGTGTGTGAGAGAGAGAGAGAGAGAGAGATTGCCTGTGTGTGTGTGTGTGTGTGTGAGAGAGAGAGAGAGAGCTTGCCTATTCCACTGTGTGTGTATGTGTGTGTGTGTGTGAGAGAGAGAGAGAGAGAGAGATTGCCTATTCCACAGGGATGATGTTTATGTATGAGGACTTGTGAAAATCAAACTTAGGGACTCATAATTTTCATCAGGGACAATGCAAGAACGTTTTATGAACACTTTACATTCTGCTTGTGTTTCACGAATGAGGCCCACAGTCATTATAATAGTCTTGAGTAGCTGACATTAAATCTGGTCCAATTTATTGCTTATTCTGGCTAAGAAACACCCACTTAGACAGGAAGAGCCACCTGACCATCATGAAAAGTGACCAGCCGCAGTTAATTTTGTTTTAACATAAATATTAGGAGTGTTAGTCTGCCTTTTAATTCACTTGCACTTTGCACTTTTTCATGTCTTTTTGCTAGGCCTTTTTACTAGTCTGTATCTCAGTTTGGGGTATGAAATCTGATATAAATGGTATATTAATAATATATATATATATAGCATCTTTCTAAAACCCAAGGTCGCTTCACAGAATCATTCACAATAATAAAAACAATAATAGACTGATATGTTGGTGTTTTACTTTGTCCAGTATTGCAGCACTGATTATTTCTGATTATATATTCATAATATTCAGTTCTGCTTGTGGATATCAAGTTTACATGCTGCTAATTAAACAAAAGAAGAGGAGTTTGTAAGTTTTTTTTTTTTTTTTTTTTTTTTTTTATCATTATTTTTTTTTTTTAGTAGTACAAAAATGGTGAGGAAAATAAGGCCACAAGTGCACATTTCTTTAAAAGTTATCTAATAATTGTGGCAAACAGATAGATGGATGGATGGATTGATAGAGTGGTTGATTGGCAGTTGCTAAAGTGATACAGAATGTCTGATCCAGGTTCAGAGCGTCATATGAAAGGAATGTTGGATACTTGCATTACATTCATACAGGAGCATCATTTGTGAGATTAACTTTAAAGTTCAGACTGGACCTGCACTGATGAATAGTGTTCTGAGGACGGAAGAATCAAGTCCATAACAGAGCACATTTCTCTGACATTATGGGATAGATGCTGGTAGACATCAAACCGCACGGCCACAAGATTAAAGCATGATTGTTCTGGATGAGAGAGAGTCATGGAGACCGTCTGTTTAAATGAGTTCATGTGAAAGCATGTTAGAGTGACAGATTAGATTATACCGGACAACATGCACACAGCCACAGCAGAACACAAGTCGAAATCAGCTGAATACAGACACAGATGATGGCCACGGATATCAAGACATCAATTTCAGGAAAGAATACTCAGGTAAAATTTGTTCAAGACGTACCGCAACACATCCGAGTAGCTTCAAAAGACTTTTGAAATCACTATGGATCATATTCAATATGAGTTTTTACTAACCAAAGCAGATTTTTTTTATTTTTTTTTTATTTATTTATTTTTTTTTTTTTTGTGAATTCCTTCCCCAGATTTTTCTTGACAAAACATGACAAGCCCTACAGACGAGCACTGTTTCTGCCATCCAAAAGTGAATTAAACAGTAAGCCTCAAAGACTCAAATAGCCACAAAGTAATATTTTTCATGACTTATTTTCTCTGATTCTTTCAAATGTGAGCATTTTTCAGCAAGGTTTGCAATCTGTGTAATACTTTGATAAAATGCGGCATTTGAGTTTCCAGCAACTGTTTTGCTGTTTTTGCTGTTAACTTAATAAGTTATTCTAAATTTAATAAGTTATTCTCATGTGATTATTTGCAATAATCACATGAGGTCCATGGGCTTTGATAACAACTTCATGAATGCATCCGGCATGTTGAGTCACGTTACGTGCTATTTAAATGACTACTAACCAAGTAAATATATACATGGACATTTTATATTGATTTGAGTTGAAATTATTTTATTAGCTTAACTGAAGAGATCGCGCAGTGATCCGAGATGCAGTAAAGATGGCTCGCAATACCTAGATGAGCGGTCTGATACGTGGATTATTACAGAGAAATATCAGACCGCTAGATGGCATCCATGACCAATCAGAATTGAGTATTCCAGAAAGCTGTGTAATGCTTTTTTTTTTAAAGTGAGATTTGTTCTTGTGTCTTAACATTATAATATGTACATTAACTATCAACTTTCTCTTGAGGCCCCCCAGGCAGGCTGAGGCCCCAGGCAGCCGCCTACAGTATATTGTCTATAGCACAGCCCGGCACTGAAGACAAGTTACAACAATAGACAACACAGTCTTCTTAGATACATAAGCAGAATCCATAAGCTAATAGCTTCTCCAAAAGCTAGCCAAATAATGCAGATATCCAAGTAAATCCAAAGGGTTCACACACATTTGTACATTGCTAACTGTACATTCCTAAGGCGTTCTCTAGGTAGATGCTAGGGTGTTCTGTGTGTAGTTGTACTCCCAAGTCAGTATGATAATCTGGTCCCTGGCTCTAGCTAAGATTTCTCCAATATTAGTCTAGAGCTTTTTCACCTGTTCATTTGCAGGGAACAAAAAACAAACAAAAATAACAGTCACTTATCAATTCCATTTCAGTTAGGATGTTGCCTTAAAAGGCAGCTGCCTATGTTGACTGTTGCTACTCTCTTCTTGGCAGCTCTATAAGTTTTGAAACAGAGTGAAAAATCTGTGGTCAATATTTGTGAGTGTTATTGGTAGAGTGACATCATATCATGTGTGACAGTCTCTCAGCTCTGCCTTGTGCTGTGATTACAGTGTTCTAGTGTCGTGCTCTGCCCACGGCCATAATCAATGCTGTCACCTCTCCAGAGCCTCTCAGCCCGCCATCCATCCTACATATGTGATCGGAGATCGTTTGATACTTCCTGCCCGTTCCCTCTGCTCGCAGCCACAGCTCCGGTCTCCAGTAGCATGAGGAGGCGGCATTAGTAATTGAGATTTATTAGCCATAAATCAGAAATCATTGGGAAAAGGAGATGGGAAGGCTCTGGGCAATCTCTTCTGGCTCTAATTTTGAGTTATGGATCGGAAGAAGTTCTGGATGGGCTGGTGACCATTAACAGTTTGATGGATGGACGAGAGATGGCACTCAGAGGTGTCTGCACTCCTCCTCTCTCTGATTTGTGTCAGTGTTATAATGGTTCTTATGCGATATATTTTAGGGTGGATTTGACACATTTCAATGAGGAGGCACTGAAAAACAAGTTTTTATTATTATCGTTTAAGATTTACTTTCATGCGCTTTGTAGCCCATTAGCCTCCGAACCCCATTATAAAGTAAAGGTACTATTTTTTTTTTTACATCTTCAGTTATTATTATTAGCATTAAAACTATGTAAAGTTCAGCCAGAAATGAAAATCCTCTCATCATTTACTCACCCTCATGCCATCTCAGATGTGTGTGACTTTCTTTCTTCTGCTGAACACAAATGAAGATTTTTAGAGGAATATCTCAGCTCTGTAGGTCCATACAATGCAAGTGAATGGTGACCAGAAACTTGAAACACCAAAAAGCACATAGAGGCAGCATAAAAGTAATCCATATGACTCCAGTGGTTAAATCCACATCTTTAGAAGCAATATGATAGGTGTGGGTGTGAAATAGATAAATATTTAAATCCTTTTGTACCATTAAGCTACACTTTCACCAGCCATCCTATGCGTGTTCATGTGAGGACAAAGTTCTTCTTATTTAGTTTTTTAGCGATTCACTTCCTTCATGCATATCGCCACCTACTGGGCTGGGAGGAGAAAGAAAAAAAGGTGGGATAAAGCAAAGGAAAAGAATAAATAAATCATATTTTTTGAACAGCCCAGTAGGTGGCGATATACATGAAGAATGCTTCAGTTGAGCACTTGAATTGGTCAGCAAGAATATTGTAGTTTAAATTATTTTTTGACATTTCTAATCATAACGTTAGCTGTTTACATATCTGTTTTGACTTGATAATGAGATGAGACTTTACCACAGACCTGATATCTGAATCAGTGCATCCCAACATAGACTATTTATTTACCAAAACAGTTAAGTTTTTTTGTGCATAACCTAATTAATATTCATGAGTTTTCCCATTTTGAGACACCCGTGAATAGAAGAGGAAATATTAGGGTCAGTGACAAATATGTTTGTTTTTGTTTTAAATTTTTCTTTGTTTTGTTTTATTTAGTTTTTTTGACAACACAATGGCAACCCACAATTGCACAAAAACTACACCTTTGATTTGGTGGACAAAAGTTTTTTCAAATATTAATTATATTTTAAAACAAAATTGTTCCAATGCTTACAAAGTAAGTAATGCTTACTTATTACTTATTATTATTAATATTATAAATAAATAATAATAATAAAAGATTATTCTGCAGTACTCATCCCCAATTTATTTATTTATTTATTTATTTATGTTCATTTCAGCTTTAAATGCTTTTCATTATTATTATTTTTAACTGTCTCCAGACAGTTACACCATACTTTAAGCACCAGAAGAAGACATCAAAATGACTTTGAACTCAGTAATTGAAAACATGCTCATAGAGGAGGTGTATTCAAGCCATTGTTTTGTGTGCAATGCATTTTTAATTTATTTTTCAATAACTTTATAGATCGGGACAAAAAAAGAACATCACATCATTGACCAATTAACATATAATTTTTTGATAAAATGTTTGAAAAATATCCCATAGAATTGCATTGAAGCATGGACTCAATCCATATATAGGGACCAGAATATCATAGACAATTAGGTTGACGTGGACCAGTACTGTAAGTAACCATCCTGAACACCCTAGCAACCACATGGCAACACACTATAAAAAAACTCAAAACACCTTAGCAACCATACGGCCAGGGCCGGCCCAGGCTCTGTTGGTGCCCTAAGCGAGATTTTAGATTGGGGTGTTGCATCTATTATCTGGCAACCCTGAGCATATTAAAAGCTTGTGGATGCGCGATAGGCCCAAAGCCAGATAAATGATAGATCTAATAAAAAACGTTCATGATAAATCGACCCACGGGCAGTAGTTTGCCCTGGTCTGTAATTGAGGGTGCTCTAAGGTTCGTTTGAGGGTGCTTAACGTGAATGCTTTAGACTACAGTCCTAATCATGGTTTCTTTTAAAAGAAGACACCTAGGAGTTTTTAGGTGAAGTGAAAGCAAGCAGCAATATAACTGAAATTAAAACAACATTATAGAAGCTGAAGTTTATTTTAAAGAAAATACACTGCACTTAACTTGCACAAAACTTAAATTAAACAAGCAAAAAACGGCCCACAGTGTCCTTGCCAGTTAAGAGGTTCTAAATAAGCTATTTCAAAGTAGTAAATAAACATCAATGGCTGACTTCCTCTTCTTCTTTGTGTTCTTTTTTCACTCATTTTGTCCACATGTGATAAGGATCCGATTTTAATATAATCGTGTAGTGCTAGTGCTCAATATATGGGTAGAGGGGCGCACAGTCGTCACGAGATGGCGCACGTCCGACAAAAAAAAAAAAAAAGAGTAGTATTTCCTGCGGCGCCTCTGTCATTTTGCGCCCTAGGCAACCACCTAGGTCACCTATGCCATGGGCCGGCCCTGCATACAGCAATGCTCTGGCTACCACCCACAATAACCTAGCATTGTGGCAGCAAGTTGTGCGCAGGCAAATGGCAATCACATTTTCTTCAGATAATGTAAAAATCTAGCTTCTGTTGTAACAGCTCTGAAGACATGTTATGTGTGGGTTTAACAGACCCTTCCAACTGTTAACTACTGTAACACTGTCATTTGCCTCTGATCATACCAGCTAATGTAAAATATTCAACAAGCGGAACTTGGAATTACAAGGAACATCATAATATTTCCACCTTCACTCCACTCACTCGTCAGCTCTTTATATTCTGAAAAGAAATTTGATTTCTGGAGGATACTAAAAAAGGTGGAGTGTTAGAATGATGTCTATACAGCAGCAGCTCTTGTATCATGATTTTAAAGATATTCTGCTTACAGACAGTGAAAGTTGCACACCTCTGTGAAACTGACGGGAAGGAATGAGAACGTGATACAACAAAAGTGCATAATGAATCAGAAATGTGCAGAGAACTCCCCTGTGTTTGTAAACAACTATAATTTATACTATATTTAACAGTACTGATAAATATTGAAAACCTATTGATAATCTAAAAAGGATAGACCATTTTTTCCAATCGATTCAAGGATAACACTCATTGAACCTTATTTATGAAACATGAACAGAACAAATTTCTGTGTAAATCATTCATAAATCCATTGTACTTACATTTTTGCATTCAAATCATTGGGGCAATTTACAGTTGTGCTCAAAAGTTTGCATACCCTGGCAGAAATTGTGAAATTTTGGCATTGATTTTGAAAATATGACTGATCATGCAAAAAAATTGTCTTTTATTTAGTGATCATATGAAGCCATTTATTATCACATAGTTGTTTGGCTCCTTTTGAAATCATAATGATAACAGAAATCACCCAAATGGCCCTGATCAAAAGTTTACATACCCTTGAATGTTTGGCCTTGTTACAGACACACAAGGTGACACACACAGGTTTAAATGGCAATTAAAGGTTAATTTCCCACACCTGTGGCTTTTTAAATTGCAATTAGTGTCTGTGTATAAATAGTCAATGAGTTTGTTAGCTCTCATGTGGATGCACTGAGCAGGCTAGATACTGAGCCATGGGGAGCAGAAAAGAACTGTCAAAAGACCTGCGTAACAGGAACTTTATAAAGATGGAAAAGGATATAAAAAGATATCCAAAGCCTTGAAAATGCCAGTCAGTACTGTTCAATCACTTATTAATAAGTGGAAAATTCGGGGATCTCTTGATACCAAGCCAAGGTCAGGTAGACCAAGAAAGATTTCAGCCACAACTGCCAGAAGAATTGTTCGGGATACAAAGAAAAACCCACAGGTAACCTCAGGAGAAATACAGGCTGCTCTGGAAAAAGATGGTGTGGGGTTTTTTGCATGATCAGTCATATTTTCAAAATCAATGCCAAAATTTCACAATTTCTGCCAGGGTATGCAAACTTTTGAGTACAACTGTATGTACAAATGTTTTATGTACGATTTACACAGAAATTTGTTCTCATTTTTCATGAAAAAGGCCCATACTGATTGTTAATTTTGATATTCAGCTTTTATCAATAGTGGTGTTTGCAGAGGCAGTGATTATTATTACCTAGTATTACTCATACTATGATGCTATTAGCATAACAAAAGCATGAGTATTAACTTACGGTAAAGAGTTTGTGTTTTCTATGTATAATTATTTTATTTTTATTTTGGGTGAAATATGTTCTGGATGTTTCTTTGTTAGACAGATTCAACCTGAAACATATGAATGTATTATGCTTTTATAGGGCTGTTACATACTGTAAAAATAAAATAATTGCTGTAGCCTATATTTTAATGTTTAATGTCAAAACAAGGCAGGGAGACAATGGCCGACTGATTTTGTTTTGCTTTTATTGACTTTTGTCTAGTGTAATTTGACTTCATGTGAATCAAAGAAGTCTTCGAAGCCCTTCAAATAATGACATTTTCTTTCTCAATAACCTCTTTTCTTTTCTGTCTATATGCACATCTGTCCATTGATGTCATCAGTAGCCACATGCATGTGTCTCTGTTTTGGCTCTTGAGTGTTTATTCAAAGGGAAGAGGGGTGTTTTCTGCCTCCGCTGGCCTGTGTTCTTCTGTAAATTGGATTAATTGAAGAAATGAGATGTTGTCGCCTACACCACTTCTGCCCTTTCATCTTATTGGCTATTATTGGAGCTCCATCTCTCTCTAGTCCCATCACACACACACCCAGCATGTGGTTTGGTTGAGGAAATCTTTATTAGTGTGTCTGTCAAAAACAACACAGTGTGAACAATATAAGAAGATTACAGGGTGTAGAATACATTACTGAAAACAGCAATTGTTTTCAATAAAAACATGTCCCTCTCTCTCATCAGTAGCATTTTTGATAGGAGGTCAAATATTCTAACCAAATTCTTGATTATATAAAGTCTGTAATCAATTAAAGGGATAGTTTAGCCAAAATGAAAATTCTGTCATCATTTGCTCACCCTCATATCGTTCCAAACCAGTATGACTTTCTTCTGTGGAACACAAAAGGGGGATTATTTTGCAGAATGTTCATGCAGCTCTTTTTCACACAATGAATGTGAATGGGGATGGATGCTTTTAAAGTCAAAAGATGACACAAAAGCAGCATAAAAGTAGTCCATATGACTTGAGCGCTTCATTCCAAGTCTTCCAAAGTCCAACGATAGCTTTGTGTGAGCAATAGACTGAGATTTAAATCGATACTCAACTAAAATCTTCTCCTCCGCTGTAGCTTTCAAATCTGATTTAATGATTTTGGTCTGTTCCTCACACAAAGCTATCGTATGTCTTCAGAAGACTTGGAACACAGCACACAAGTCTTAGTTTTCTTTTTTTGGAACTTGACAGGCCCTGGTTACTAACATTCTTCATAATTTATCCTTTTGTGTGCCACGGAAAAAAAGTTATCCAGTTTTGGAACAACATGAGGGTGAGTAAATAGAAGACAGAATTACTTTACAAGGTAAAATTATTCCGTTATGAGTCAAAGATTGACACATTACCAGTAAATGTGTCCAAACTAATAAAGTATTGCAAATGGTTAGTTCAACAGAAAATGCAGTTATGCATGCTGAAATGACCGGAACCATCCTGCACGCCAAATATCAGGAACGACGGGTTTGAGTTGAGAATTTTGCCTTGTGTTCCAGCCTGCAGCTGTTATTGACATGTGTGAGTGTTTTTAGACATGCGTGTCTCTTCTTGTCTTCTGAATTATGTTCGTGGCTCAAGGGATATTTTTACAGCATCAATGCAACACTTACTGCTGCTGCTTAGCTGGAATACATTATAACGCTCTGTCTTGATATTTTGGCCCAAACCCCATTAATCTCAGTCAGGGTGACATGCAAAGCCCAAGGCCCTTCCAGCAGATTATTCATAATTACCAGCTATGAAGCGGTTCTGCCTACAGTAGGATTTCAGTTACAGATACAGGAATGTGCTAACATCTAGTGGTTGATTTTGGTAACATGTTGTTGATGAAAAAAAATATCCTCCTTGAAAGTGTTTATAGGTGCCACTGGTGGTTATAATTTTGTTTTGGGGTGAATTTTGGAAAAACTCTGCAAAATTGCAACGCTGGACATTTTCACCACTTTTTTTGTTTTGTTTTTGAAAGTATGTTAAAGTTTTGAATTCACAACACAATTCAACATACAAAAGTATAAGGGAAATAATTTAATAAAAGCAATAAGGGTAAATTCATGAACAGATTTAACTATCTGAAACTAATGAGGACTATTTATATTGATGATATACAGTATTTGCTGGTATAATCAAATTGAAAACCATAAAAATATATATTCATTTTTAATGACAGAACACCACAGGAAACAGCTGGAAACAATTTGGAATAGTTTATTTATCATTTAATGAATAGAATCCATTGTGTACATTTAGAAAAAGCTTTAATGCCCAGCATTGCATTTTTGCTACTCTTACAAAAAATGTCTCAAATTTATAAAAGTTGATATTTTCAGGGGATTTTTCAATCAGTAAATGTATAGGGAATTAAGAAGAAATCTTACAGGTCAAATACTTACATGGAAAACTGCTTAATTTGTTCCGAAAGTGTTTGCAATTGTATTAACTAGCTTTTGTGTAACTTTACTGCATAGCTAGCTCTGACAAGTAATATGCACTTTTGTCTGGCCAAAACTGTTGTTGTAATAGTTAATTTATTGCTATTGTTATGTATAGTTTTTACCCTTGTTTAAAGAATATTATATACTGTATATACTTGCTTTAAACAAATGTTGCAACTCTGCTACCATGACTGGGTCTCTGACTCTGATCTGATCTGATCTGTCTATCTGATCTGATCTGTCTATCTGATCTGTCTGTCTATCTATCTGTCTGTCTGTCTGGCTGGCTAGTTGGCTGGATGTCCATCTGTCTGTCTGTCCTAAATGTCTATCTGGCTGGATGTCTGTCTGTCTGTTCTATTTGTTCTATCTGTCTTTCTGTCTATCTGGCTGGATGTCTGTCTGTCTGGCTGGCTGGCTGGCTGGCTGGCTGGATGTCTGTCTGTCTGTCTCACAAATTGTGCCAGAATGTACAATGGTATTACCATGATCATTTAAACATGATAATCTGGTAATACCATGGATTGTGGACATGGGACCTTGTAAATACAACATTCTGTATGTGCCTTGGTAGTACCATGGCATTCTTTGAAGTACTGACAAGTACCATGTAAACATCACAGTATCTGTCTGTCTGTCTGTCTGTCATTTGTCTATCTGAAGATTTTTTTAACAGATTCATTAAATGCTACATTTGAATTTATAACATAGTTTTTAATTTGACATTATAACATTTAGGAATTGTCATATAGAAGGACATTTCAGTGTCTTTCTATGTCTGTTTGGCTGCTCTGCATCCATTATCACTAACACAAGCATGTATTAATTATTGATCTGAGCGTGCTCTGCTCTCGTGATGGGATACTTTACTCTAAAATGCATTGCAAGAGCACAGAGAGGTGTTTCACTGCAGAAACAGGTTCGAAACTGGGGCAGAAAGAGAGAATGTACTCTAGAGAACAGAGGAGCCGCCAGAGCAATTATATATATATATATATTTTAAGTCCATCTAAAAAGTGAATGAATGTCATTCGTTGCATTGCATAACAACATATTAAAGCAAGAGGGGTCTGCAAGCAAATGCTGCTACAGCTTTCTCAGAACTAACTTCACTTTTCCATTGCACATTTCATTTTTGCAATGACTTTCAAGCAACTGGTTTTGGTTTTGAACTATGTGTTAACACAGTGTATACAGTAGTGGCAAAGGGTAGTACGTTATAGTATAGTACAGTGTATAAAAGTATAGTACCGTAGATTAACGTATAGTGTAGTAAAGTAGTGAAGTAGTATAGTGTAGTAGAATGTAGTACACTATAGCATAGCACAGTACAGTATAGCAAAGTATGGCATAATATAGGTAAAGTACATTACAAGATAGCAAAGTATATTACAGGACAGTATAGTATAGTAAGATACAGGATAGAAAAGTGTATTATACTATGGCAAAGTATAGTGTAATAAAGAAAAGTATACTAAAGTATAGTCTACCAAGTATAACACAGTATGGTATAGTTTAGCAAAGTATAGTATAGTCTACTAAAGTATGGCAAAGTATAGTATAGTGTAGTATAATATAGTCAGGGACGGATTAACCAGCAGGCCGATTGGGCCATTGCCCAGGGGCCTCTAAACCCAAAGGTCCCCGAGCTCTAAATCGATTATTTATTTATTTTGAGATACCTATTAAAAATCCACCTAAATGTCAGCCTTATGTGAAATATAATATAGTATAGTATAGTATAGCAAAGTATAGTGTAGTGTAGTATATGTATAGTATGGTATGGTAAAGTATGGCAAAGTATATTGTAGTACAGTATAGTATAACAAAGTATAGTATCATAAAGAAAAGCATAGTGTAGCACGGTACAGTATTGTATGCAAAGAATGGTATAGTATAGAAAAGTGTGTGTGTTTTATATGCTTGATTGTGTGGATATGAATCTTAACAATGCAGATATTTACTAATTTTATCAAAGCTTTTAATTTATCTCATCCAAATAACAGGTAAATGTAATGCGTATTGGAAGAAAATAAGAAGAACAGAGAGGAAAAAAAGAGGAGAGATGAAGAAAGGGTTTTGAAAAGAGGAGAAATGTAGAGAACAGAGTATGCAGCGGTACAGCACAGCAGGGGACACACACAGACCTCAGGGGGCCTCACTGAAGAGCTCTTAACATGCAGCAGGCACATTTCTGAATTGCAAAGCAACCTTATCATGCCACGCAGGGTCAGGTGAAGAGTGTGTGTGCATATTTATGTGCTGTGTGTGTGTGTGTGTGTGTGTGTGTGTGTTTGTACAGGTTTAACCTCCATTGTGGGGACCAAATGTCCCCACAAGGATAGTAAAACCTGAGATCACCTACATTGTGGGGACCAGCCAGCAGTCCTCACAAGGGAAATGGCATATTAAATGATGTTTTCTTGAAAATGTAAAAATGCAGAACGTTTTCTGTGAGGGTTAGGTTTAGGGTTAGGGTTAGGGGATAGAATCTATAGTTCATACAGTATAAAAATCATTATGTCTATGGAGAGTCCTCATAATAATAGCTGCACCAACATGAGTGTGTGTGTGTGTGTGTGTGTGTGTGTGTGTGTGTGTGTGTGTGTGTGTGGTTTGCCATCCGTTTGTCTTTGCCTGTTTCAGCTTTTCAAAGGAATTCTATTCTCTTCTCTATTTATAGCAGAACCCTATCTTTACTGTGTATTAGACACTCTCTCTCTCTCTCTCTCTCTCTCTCTCTCTCTCTCTCTCTCATTTGCTCTTATTGCAGTTAAAGTCTCTCATCAAAGTGCATCACACATCCCACATGAGTTACAACAGCCAGACATTGTAAAATGTCTCAGATGTTTCCTCCAAAAAAAAAAAAAAAAAAAAAAAAAAAAGAGTGAGAGAGCAAAATAGACACAAATTAGTCAATTTTTGACATACAGTAAGATTATAGAGCTATCAAATTAATCTGGTTGCACAATTTACAATTGTTTTGAGTTCATACTGAGATTTATGACTTTTGATTGCAGATTTTGGAATCTTAAATACAGTTTTAAAAGGATAGTTCACTTCAAATTTATAATTCTGTCATCATTTACTCACCCTCGTGTTGTTCCATACCTGTTTGACTTTCTTCTGTGGAACACAATAGGAGATGATACAGTGAGTAGAATGTGCACACTGCTCTTTTCCACAATAAAAGTGAATGGAAAGTAAAAATCCTGTACGTATTGTAAAAGTAGTCAATATGACCTTATTATTTTATTCCAAGTCTTCTAAAACCACAATATGGCAAGTTGTGTCTACATGTCATATTTACAAATGCATGACACAAATGAGATTTTCTGCAAATAATGATTTAAATTTCAGTCTGTCCCACGAGATTTCATTCTGGGTGAACACCCCCTTTGATTTTAAGTGTGTAAAGCTTTGATGGTTTATTACAGAAAAGATTTTCCTCTCCATCTCTGGCCTTGATGTTTAAAGGCAAAGGGTCTGGGATTCTGCTGAAGTTTCATTTTAACTGCTGAGTAGAGACTCCAGCTCAGCAGAAGCTCCAGTCTTCTTTCATGACTTTATTAGAACTGCACATGAGTCCAGTGTGCATTTGTATCAGTTTGGTATTGCACATGTGTTTCACAGAGTAAACATTTTTATTTAAACATTATACATTTCACATCTTAAAGCTGAACGCTTGTACATACACAATGATTGTGGTATCGTTGATTTGAGCTTTTCCCACCCTTAAATGTCATGTAAAAACAAAGCAAACTGCAGCTGGTCATTTTTCATGTTTCTAAAACGTCAGAGGTGTCCAAGCATTCTTTGCGTTTGTTACTTTGGGCTGATTGAGCGTCCATCCAGCCAATCACAGGTGAGTTTCATGAGCCGAAACAACCCTTACGTAATAGGCCGTCAGTCAGACAGTCTAATCAATGCAGCTCCGTTCATTTCTACAAAGTTGTTTTCAACAATGCTCATTTATCCATGTTTTTTATCGGCATTGATGTTGATCTAAATGATCTAGAGATGAGGAACACACAAACAATAGTTATTTATCAGCATATCGTTCTTGATTGGCAGTGTTACGTGAAATGCACTGCAGAAAAACAAAACAAAGGACAATCCTTTTTTTGAGTACACATTGTAAGTGAAGTTTATATCAGCGCATGAGTCTTCATTAAGTTATGCTTTTTACATTATGTTTGAAGTAATGGTTTAATCGGTTGTTTTTGCCAATTTAAGCAGATTATTAGATCGGTGTTAAATATGTAAAGCTATTTTTAATATCAGCTCCTGTTTTTTACTTCCATGTTGGTGTGCAGTCGACAAACTGGAGGAAAAAAGATCAATCTGCCTTGTTCTTAGAACACTTATGCATTTTACTGAAGTCAATAGATATATAGACACATTTTCTTATACATGAAAACGTACAGACGTTATTGGAACTCTTTTAATTATTATAAGACTATTATTGTTGTCTTATGATAAAAGTCATGCTCAGCAGCTCACAAACTGTAGGGAAATGATAGATTTGCTTTGTTCTTCTAATGCTTAAAACCTCTACTGAAGTCTGTTTGTAGGTCTGTAGACATGCACATTTTAAAGGATTCAAATGTTCTTTTGATTGTTGATTCAGTGATTCACACAAGACACTCATTTGTCACCACCTTCTGGCATCACCAGAAATGGTCACTGAATCATTAAATGGATATGAATTCATTTTGGTGAACATATTCAAAACATTTGAGCCACTTGGATACATTTAAATCCCACAATGCACAAGCACAGAGTAAAAAATTAAATTGTGCACATGCACAATTGTCATTATTGTACTTGATTAAATAATTTAGGACCAGCTTGTGCTCAGTCTTTTATTGTCATGTGTGAAACAGAAACAAGTGCGCCACATGATGCCCTTTATTTTTGCAGCTAATTTTGCAAAATTTTGCAATATTTGAATCTTTAAATTACTACAAATATTAAAAGTAAATAATACATATATATTAATATAATACTTGTATCATACTAATATATTAATACTGCACTGTAAGTGTTGGGTCTGTGCGAGTCACCTACTGACAGCTGTGTCCCCCCCACTTTTAAAATGACTGCTACACCCCTGATCTACGACTAGGTTTGTAGAACCAATACAAGCAAGTACTGTAGCTTTTGTTTTTATTTTATTTTTGTGATAACACAGAGGAAAGTGTCACTGCTTTATTTACTTTATTTAGTCATTAGTCATTATTTAGTCATTACTTTTTACTTTATTGTTAAGGAGTGGTGGGGGTGTAGTGGACTAAAGCACTGAACTGGTAAGTGGAAGGTTGTTGGTTCAATCCCCACAATCACCACCATTGTGTCCTTGAGCAAGGCACTTAGCTACAGGGAGATTGTCCCTGTAATAAGGCTTTATGCCAAATGTGTAAATGTAAATTGTTGGAATACAGTAGGAGTATACAGAGGTGGCCAAAAATATTGGCACCCTTGGTAAATATGAGCAAAGATGGCTGTGGAAAAAAAAATCTGCATTGTTTATCCATTTGATATTTCACTGAACAAAAATCACAAAAATCTAACATTTACCTGAAGTAAAACAATTGAAACAGGGGAATAATTTCATTATTAAATAAATATTTTTCTCCAAAATGCATTGGCCATAATTATTGCCACCCTTTTATTCAATACTTTTTGCAACCTCCCTTTGCCAGGATAACAGCTCTGAGTCTTCTCCTATAATGCCTAATGAGGTTGGAGAACACCTGGCAAGGGATCTGAGACCATTCCTCCATACAGAATCTCTCCAGATCCTTCAGATTCAGAGGTCCATGTTGGTGGACTCTCCTCTTCAGTTCACCACACAGGTTTTCTATGGGGTTCAGGTCAGGGGACTAGGATGGCCATGGCAGGACCTTGATTTTGTGGTCAGTGAACCATCTTTGTGTTGATTTTGATGTTTATTTTGGATCATTGTCCTGCTGAAAGATCCAACCAGGGCCCATTGTAAGCATTCTGGCAGAGGCAGCCAGGTTTTGATTTTTTATCTGTTGGTATTTGATAGAGTCCATGATGCCATGTATCCAAACAAGATGTCCAGTACCTCTGGCAGAAGAGCAGCCCCATAACATTAAAGATCCAGCACCATATTTAACCGTGGGCATTGGTGTGCGCCAAACCCATCTCTGGTGTTTGCTGCTAAAAAGCTCTTTTTTTGTTTTTTTGTTTCATCTGACCATAGAATCCGGTCCTGTTTGAAGTTCCAGTAGTGTCTGGCAAACTGAAGACGCTTGAGTTTGTTGTTGGATGAGAGCAGACGCTTTTTTCTTGAAACCCTCCCAAACAACTTGTGGTGATGTAGGTGATGTCTGATTGTAGTTTAGGAGACTTTCTGACCTCAAGACCCAACTAATTTCTGCAATTCTCCAGCTGTGATCTTTGGAGATTCTTTGGCCACTTGAACCATCCTCCTCACCATGCGTGGAGACAATATAGACACGCGTCTTCTTTCTGGCCGATTCTTAAGATCTACAGTTGATTGGGACTTGTTAATTATTGCCCTGATGGTGGAAATGGGTATTTTCAATGCTTTGGCTATTTTCTTTTAGCCACTTCCCTTTTTGTGAAGCTCAAAATCCTTTTTCCGCACATCAGAACTAGATTCTTTAGTCTAACCCACTGTGATGATTTAGGGAATTTGGCCTGTTTGTTACCTCATATTTAGACCCCTGTGAAACAGGAAGTCATGGCTGAACAATTTCATGTGCTTAGTCACCCAGGTGTACTAAAACATGTAAAATATGAATGGGAATATACTTCAGATATATTTTACTAGAAGAATTTCTAGGGGTGCCAATAATTGTGGCCAATGTGTTTTGGAGAAAAATATTTATTTAATAATGAAATATTTCCCCTGTTTCAATTGTTTTCTTTCAATTAAAGTTTAGAATTTTGTGAATTTTTTGAATGAAAGATCAAAAGGATAAACAATGCAGATTTGTTTTTTACAGTCTTCGTTGCTCATATTTACCAAGAGTGCCAAAATTATTGGCCACCACTGTAGAGCTACAAAATTAATGTAAATTGCATTGCTCAGACCATTTAAATTTGAGAATTTTATGAGAAATGACTGCATTCATATTGAGATCTTTGGATTTAAGCATTTGGTACCTTGGTAAATTCTGAGCAAAGTTTGAGATTGTTGAGATCTTTTATGAAACTCTAGAGGAGACACATGTGAGTTTACTGGGGTATTTTTCTATGGAGAAACATCTGAGGAGCTGGAGAGAGTAACAAAAGTCTCTATTTACTCTCCATTTAATCTCATTGCTGTCAAGGAGAAGCAATTGAGATACTGAATACATTTAATTGGTATTTTTTCTTTCCTAAGGGGCGTTTCTAGAATATTTTGACTTGGGGGGCCAGAGTGGGTCCGGGTGTGCTTGTAGGGGGCCAACTAAGGTATTAATTATACCTTAAATGCCCCCTGTACACAAAACATAATTTGCTGTTTTAATATTTGTGGACATGCAATTTTTAAGACAATCAAAGATTCACCAAATTTTAGTAAAAAATGTAATGTTTAAATATATAAACAAACAGGCTCATGACAAATGTTTCAATAAATCAATGCACCCTAACATTCTGGTTTTACCCACAAACTATAAGCCATGTTGCCTTGCTTTTCCTTAGAATGACTAATGCAGTAAAATTCTTGGGTAAAATGAATGATAGGCTACATCAAGATTTTAGGTTAGAATTTAATCAGTAGGCATTAATCAGCATGTACACGTCTTGTAAATGGTCACCATTTCCTTGAAGATTCTACGAATTTTTAAGCACATTTTTAAATTCACTAGTTAATTTTAAATGGTCCAGTGTAACAAGTGAATTTTTAAATGCATGTATCTATTTCAATTACTATGAGTTATAAAAAAGTTGCATGCATTGTAATTATAAGTCTATCAGTGTATATGCACATTCCTTATTGAGCATGCTTGGCGTGTGCCTCTTATTAGAGAATGCGGTTGCTAATATTAAGCTCAGTTCTCCATTATTGAGCACATGTGTGCCTCTCCCTTGCGATCAGTGCTCTGCGCGTTAAGTATTTGATTGATAAATGGTGTTCATAAAGATGTTATGTTTGTTATCTTTCTTGTAAACTATTTAGTTCTTCTCTTGCATTTAGTTTGCAAGAGAAACAGCAGGATCAACTCTGCAGCTTTGTTTTCTCTCTCCTGGTTAGTTGCGTGTTTGCTTTTTATTCTTGTGCCTGTACCCAACAGTACCAATATTAATCTATATTATTATTAAGTTGAAGTGGTGAGCTTCGAGTATGATAAGAGACTTTCTCACTGTAGGTAAGGCATTTATTTGGGCTTCAGTGGGGTGGTTTATAAAGTGTATTCATAATACATTTGCCATTGCAGGTGCGGTGTGCCCTGTATAATGCAAGCTGCTGTTTCTTCATACCTGTTTCTTCACATCTGTTCCTGTGTGCTGTTTCATCAGTCACTTCATTGTTTGTTTTGCCAAACTTATTGCACTACATTTGTCTTGTTTCCGCATTGTACAATGCAAAACATTAAATTAAAGACAGTGGGAAAAAATAGCTCATCATAAATAATGTGTGTACTGTATATTGTTCCAGAAATGAAAACCCGACAGATACATATACAAAAAATATTTTATAATGAACGCTTGCCAAATAAGAGCGATCTCTATCGAGTTGGGTTCAGGTGCATTCAGTAAGGCAGAAAATCAGATCCAGATTGGATTTTGTGATAATAACATGGGAAATTGCACTATAAGAATAAAGTCAATAAAAAAAAAGTCAATACATGTCCAGCATACTTATAACAGTGAAGAGATAAGGTGATAGAAAAGCATGATACAGTTAAAATATGGACCATGCATCTCAAAGTTATAAACTGAAACATGCATTAAAATTTGACCTGCTGGGGGTGCTGGAGGGTTTGAGATTGAGATCCCAAAATTGGCATGACAGAAGGTGAGACATTTCCCTATGTGTGAGTCAAATTTCACTACTTTTTGCCATTCCAATACGGTTGCCCTGGACTTCCACTGGAGAAGAATAAATTGAAGCCAGTTTTGTTTGAAAAGTTCATTCTATTCAGTTTAGTTAATTCTACTTTGAGTTTACTTCAGTAACATATATATATATATTATTATTATTATTATTATTTTTATTTTTATTTTTATTTTTTATTTTTTTTAAACAACATGATTTTGCAAGGTTTTGGAGAGTTCGGTTTCAAACTAGGATGCAATGGACCAAACATAATTGAAGTACGCTAAACATCCCTGTGCACTTTTCAGGAGATCATTTTGTAAGCTGTCTATGACTTATGATTTGAGGCCTCAATGTTGGAACGCTTGTGTGATGAACCGATAACGTACAGTATATGCTCTTCTTGCGCCTCTTGTTGTTTTATAGTCTTTATGTATAATTTTTTATTTATTTTTTTCAATACTAATACTGAACCCAACATGCCATTTTTGATTTCTGAACAGAAATGGGAGCTTCGGCAGAAGAGATGATTATCAGTGAATAATAACTTAAATTTTAATCTCTTCATTAAACAAAGTTAGCGTATGAAGTCTTGGAATTCAATTCACAAGTTATATAAACTACTTTTATGATACTTTAAAGAGATTAAAATTCTAAATTTCATTTCATTCAGAAAAGTCGATATGTCGAGCAACTTCAAATGTAACTTTCTTTCTTATGAGGAACACAAAAATAAAAATATGAATGAATATCCCGGTCAGACTTTTAATTACAATGGCAGTTGACAGTTGATTTAAGATTTACGATTTTTAAAGATTTTTTAAAGATTTTTAAAGATTTTCATTTTTAGGTGAACTATCCCTTTAAGGGGTTACACAAACCTGTAAAGTACAGTAGAAGGTGGTGTCCACATACTTTTGGCCATAGTGTATGTCGGCTTGTGTAGTTATAATGAAAATAAACATGTCTATGTGGAATAAGAGTATTAAATCATCCACTAGCTTGTTTGTTTTAGAGCATTTATATTATTTGCATCAGTCCCACACTATCTAAGCAGAAAATCTCGAGGTTAAACTCATCTTCAATCAGTTACATAGCTGAACGGAACACCCTGCAGTGATTTGATGTTCCACGTCATTTCTTCTGATTTTGCTCCTTCTTGTTTGCTCAGCCAGTGCAAATAATGCTGATTTACACGGTGTGAAATCTGCACCCAAAAACCTTTATGTTAAGGTCTGAATGCAGGGAAGTTCAGGCCAGTGTTCAACATTTTACTGCACTATCGTTCTCACACACACTCATCCTATAGATGGAACATGACACTGTCGGCCAGCAAGCAGCAGAAAGTCGAAGCTGGATTAATTCGGAACAGAGTGTGCGTGAGAATCAGATGTAATGGATTTGATTTCGGTTTCCTCCAGGCCATTTTCTGAGCTGGTGGAAAATGAGAAAGAAATGGATCTTGCTCAGTTCGGCATGCTGGAATGTGCCCAGTGCAAGTGCTTAATATAACCAGAGAGTCATCATAACTTTACCGTTTATGTCCATCAATAAAAAATATCAAATAAAGAATTTTAATTTTATTGTTTATAACTATATTATATCTCTGGTAGGCCTACATACCTTGTCTAAAAGGTGTGCTTTTGCAATATTTAAAATAAATTTATATAATAATATAATATTAAATAAATTATATTTATTTAAATATTTTACAATTCACCCAAGAATGAAAATTCTGTCATCATTTACTCACTCTCATTTCACTTCAAACCCATATGACTTTCTTTGTCTGTGGAACACAAAAGGAGATGTTTTGAAGAAAGTGCAAGCTGCTCTTTTAAAAACAAAATAGAACAGACAGTCATCAGGGGCTGTCAAGCTTCAAAAAGGATGAAAAAAAAACACCATTAAATTAGTCTATAAAACTTGTGTGCTATATTCTAAGTCTTCTGAAGTCATACGATAGCTTCGTGAGAAGAACGGTCCCAAATTTAAGTTGTTATTTGTGGAAAATCTTGCCTTGCTTTAAGAGAGCAGTTTCTTCAAATCCTGACCCAATGTATGAGCAATAATATTAGCAAAATGTGCTGTAGCAAACAGCACTAATAAGGAATATCACTTTGTACAGTGGATAAAGAAAGAAAATAGAGTCCTAAAGAAAAGAAAATGACAATGCATCATCAATTTTTCAGAATTTTAGCCTAATACTCATTCATCATGCACTTATGCAGGACAGCTCATCTCAATACAAATGATTGGAGCTTTCAATTCCAATTCAGTCCAATTTCCTCAAATGGCACATTAGAGCCCTCTGCTGATGTAAAATGAAACTGCAGAAACTCAATTTGCTGGGCCAGATGATTTTCAGTCAGGATTTTAGTGATAAATGACAGGCATTTTTATAGGCTGCAGATTAAAAGTCTTAATTATTTATTTTTGGATATTTTAGACATTAATAAAACAAAGTTTGTGGGAACAGATTATGTGCCAAACAGGATTATAAATAAGATCCAGAGGTTTATTGTGTGGGATGTTCCAATTTTATTAGAGTCTGTGATAAATCCATGTTAGCAGCTTTAGTGAGAGGGAGATATCAGAAGCACACATACCAGATTTGATTAAAAATGCCCAGACAAGTATCAGAATGGTTTGATTTATGCTTACTTCTATCAGTCCACATAAAAAAAATTATAAAATAGATTTAAGACTTTCCCCTTAATGTTTAAAGTGCAAATCATCAGTTGGTAATTATATTCATTGTATCTGTTCATGTCACAAAATACAGATGCACTGAAATAAAATTTTGCATGTTATTGGAAATATTATGTTTCCTTGATCTGGTCTCACTAATCTTAGGCCTCCTGATTGTAAGAATTTCCAACAAATATCACAAGAGGCTTTTCAATATTTTAACCTTTTCAGGAAGAAAAAAAAAACGTTTTGATGTACTGAACAGATAAATACAAAAACTGCAACAACAACAAAAACATTGCAAAAAAGAAAGAAAAAAAAAGGATGGTTTAAGTTTTTGTTGTTTTTCAGTAGGGTTTGACTTGTACCAGTAAGAAACCAACTAGTAGCCACATAAAACACACTTGAAGCCAACAAATCCCCAGCAACCTCCCAGAACCCCTCACAGAGGAACTTCTCCCAGTAAAGTGCTGCATTAACCTGTAACTCTATCTATAGTCTGTGAGTGGCTACATGTAGCTGGCAGTGAAGCGGCGGTCAATGAACGCTCTGTCCCAGATCCAAACCCTTAAATGTGCTCATGAATAATGAATCCTCATAGAATCCCAACAGCAGAAGAAGGGATTTGCTCTCTTTTTATTCTCCACAAGAATAAACAAGAGGAATTACACACTACGCAAGTGTGATGTCGCTCTATAAATAGAACCGTGGCTTCTGCTGCAGGCTGTGGTTGTATTTGAACAGGTCAGGGCTGCTATCATCTGCAGAAGGAATCTTAAGAACATCTTAGGAAAGACTGGCTATGTATCAAATCAAGTAAATAAAAATAAAAACTACCAGTCATAAAAAGGTTATGACCCATGTGATGAGTGACACAAATCACAGTTTTGAGATTTCCTGGAAGTCCAGGCAAAAAATCGATAATGCTGTTCATGAGTTAATGTGTAATAGGATGCACATACATTACCACAGTGGCATTCAGCCAGACTACAGGTGTGTGTGGATATACTGTCACTATCCATATCCTTCACAAACACAGTGATTCATTTCTGTCCACTGTTTGTTAATACCTCTGAGACTGTTTTCAGTCAGACCATATGTTTTGAACTATGGATAACACATAACATAACATGTAACATATGACATATAATAACAACATAACATAACATAACATAACATAACATAGTCCCCAAAAAGCATTTTGACACTTAAAATGTATTAATGTAATTTACATAACAAAATACCATACCTACAATACATACATGCATGCAACATTACAGTATCACATTATATTATATTATGATTAGATTAGATTAGATTAGATTAGATTAGATTATTGTTTACATTTTTTAAAAATATTTATGCATTTCAGTTTCCACAAATTTTCATCAAACTGTATTGACAAGACTAATTTTGTAATTATGTACATTATGTATT
>NC_059368.1:2735000-2830000 GCF_019703515.2 Myxocyprinus asiaticus | reverse complement strand
GTAATGTCAAGTGACTGAACAAGAAGTTGTGTGGCATGTTCAGAGAGGAAGGGTCTTATCTTCCTGATGTTGTAGAGTGTAAACCTACATGATCATGCTGTCTTTGAGATGTGGTCTGGTGGTGGTGGTGGTGGCGTAGTGGACTAAAGCACATAACTGGTAATCAGAAGGTTGTTGGTTTGATCCCCACAGCCACCACCATTGTGTCCTTGAGCAAGGCACTTAACTCCAGGTTGCTCCAGGGGGATTGTCCCTGTAATAAGTGCACTGTAAGTTGCTTTGGATAGAAGTGTCTGACAAATGTAAATGGTCTGTGAAATTTAGTTGGTTATTGATGGTTACCCCTATTTTCATCCTGCCTCCGTATGAAGCCTCTGAAGTCAGCATTTTCCTGGTTTCGTACACAGCACCGGTTTCATGGTCATGCCTAAAAAAATCTATTGCCCCCTAGTGATCTGAGGTTTGTAACCGCCAGAGCAACACAAGAGTGCACATAATGTATGTACAACGGGACCACGCATTGGCCAAGCACTCATGAAGTATGTTTCGGCCTTTAGATGCATCACCAGACCCGCACCTTGGAACCCCGGCGCAGGTTGGAGCACGTGTCGCGGCCGACGGGCCAGGATGCCGGGCCGCTATTCCCCTCAAGTGCCAAGGCCCAGGGGGGCCTGGGTAGCACAGTGGTAAAATACGCTGGCTACCACCCCTGGAGTTCGTTAGTTCGAATCCCAGGGCGTGCTGAGTGACTCCAGCCAGGTCTCCTAAGCAACCAAATTGGCCCGGTTGCTAGGGAGGGTAGAGTCACATGGGGTAATCTCCTCATGGTCACTATAATGTGATTTGTTCTCGGTGGGGCACATGATAAATTGAGCATCGTTGCCGAGGTGGATGGCGTGAAGCCTCCACACACGCTATGTCTCCGTGGCAACGCGCTCAACAAGCCACGTGACAAGATGCGCGGGTTGACTGTCTCAGACGCGGAGGCAACTGGGATTCATCCTCCGCCACCCGGACTGAGGCAAATCACTATGCGACCACGAGGACTTAGAGCGCATTGGGAATTGGGCATTGAAGATTTCGGTCTTTCGGTCCCCATTCAAGTAGATAGGAGCTGCACTTTCATATACCACTTGTTTATATAGAAAAATAGCTGCCAAAACTGCCCAAGAACATTCCAAAAACGGCCGCTGTCCTGAAAATATATTCTATCTATCAGGATGTGCTACCAATGCTATATTCGCTTAGTTTTAGGGTTGGGGGATAGGGTTAGGGCTTAGTACAGCCTCACACCAAATCTGATAGTTATGCTGGTAGCACATCCGCACCTTTTTTCCATTTATGCTCCCACAACTCGGTTAACTGAGGTAATGATAAAATAAAAACCTTATTCTACAAATTACTCCAATTTTATAAAAATATTGCACAATCCCACTACTGGGTTTGGCATGAAATAATGCATTATATTTTGCTGTGAATCTGTGTTATGGGAGCACTTCTGCTTTCATCACATTTCCTGAATACAGTCAAGATGTCCAAAACCAGAAGCCACTGATGAGATGAATGCTTCCTGTTTGAGATAGCCAGAGGGGCCCTGTTTATAAAGACGTTCATAAAATGATCTTAAATGTAAATGTACGACAATTTCCTAAATGTTTCGAACGATTTATAAAACGTCTGTATGCAAGAAAAAAAATCCTAAATGCATCCCACTTTATAAATCACACCTTCAGAATGGCCACAAATATCCACATATGGTGAGACAGAATACAATTCATTGATACATGAGGAATGTTCTTGTGCAGTTGGCAAATTTTTCTCCTGGTGTCTGCCCATATAATGCAGCCTATTCAACAACCTATCATCAGTTATTCATCAGCCAGTCATGTTCTGTATAAACTTCATGCACATTCTTTTCCTATTGTTCTCTTCTGCTCGCTCGTCACTCATTACACTGCATTTTGTTAAATCATTCATTTGTTTATTTATGTCGCCAACATCAGCAGACAAGAGGCTGAAGGGTGAACTGATATAAAAAAAAAGAAGGCAAGTTTTAAACATGAGACTGTTATGGTGCTTTTAACCATCTGTATATTGATTTACCTATGTTTAACTATAATCTCTCCTCGCTCCACAAATGTGCTTGACTTATTACATACCGTATATTACACCTGCCTGTTATCTCGTAGGTCTCAAAATTAATTTATTATGGAAACATGCAGATAGGGCTAAATAAATATTCTTTTACAGCTGATGTCCAAAATAAAAACATTTACATTACGCATAAATAATCTAAATAAGACCACATTCAAACTCATATTGGAATATTCTTATTCATGTAAACGTGCTCACTCATTTATTAATAAATTCAGTCAGTCACTGGCTTGCATTTGCATCGCTAAAAATCAAGTCAGCACACACTGGCATACCGGAGCAGTACACATGCCTGTCAGTTGACATACGCAAAAGAACATTTTCAAGTTAGTTTCTGCCTTTATAAATCCCAATTTGTTCCTCACTTGTGATGTAGGATCAAATCCATGTAATTTAGGATCAAATCTGATCATACGTACATTTTAGAAATGAGGTTCCAGGTCTTGTGTTTTTGGGTAACAATGATATGTACATTGTTTAAGATGTGTCAATAAACCTCAAAATTGCAAAAAAAAAAAAAAAAAGTTGCCAACAACAGTTTGGCAATCCTGAGAAGTTTTGGTAAATATAATTTACAATGTGGAAATCTTTTTTTATTTTTTTTTTTTTTTGCCTGTGTACTCATAATTGCACAGTTTGTCTAAATGATTAAGCAAATATGGAAATGTAAACTTTTCATGTCAGTCATATCTTAATTGTGTGGTCTTCATTTTGATCTATCCTTGAGTGACCTCTTGGTGTCATCTGGCCTAATTTCCTGTACAAATCCCATCATTTTAATTAGGCACACTAAAAGCAAGTAAGGTAACCCAGCAAAGCGAATATTTACACATGTGTGCAGAAAACAATCTTTCAGTGCAGTCATAGCTGACCAAAGAATGACCTTTAAATTAATTTCCTGTTTGTAACAAAGTTCAACGGAAAGGAGGAGGCGAGAACCGGCTTGACAATATAAATAATCTTTTAATAAAACAAAAAGACACAAACATAAACACATGCAGGGCAGCTGCCCGTAACTCTCTCTCTCTCAAACTGCCACCTCCAGTCACCTTTATCCCTCTCGAGGGCTTGATTAGCTTGATTAGGGGCCGGGTGTGCAGCATCATGACCCGGCCCCGCCCTCCTCCCTGCCACACTCCTCCCTCCTTTCCTTCAAAAACGTACTCGCCGGTTCTCCGATACGCCATAGCCTGGTCCTCGGCCACTCCTCCACCATCTAGTGGATGACAGCCGTGCCTCCCCGGGTGCCCTGCTGCGTTTTCGGCAGACATTAGGGGTCTCCCCCTCCCCTGACAGCGGTTCTCCCGCTCCAGGCGGTCGGCCAGGAGCCCCTCTCCACTCACGGTCGGCGGTCCTCTCTTGACCCCGCTGCGTATTAGCGGCTGGTAGGGGTCTCCTCCGCCCCTGGCAGCGGCCCTGACCACTCCAGGTGGTCGGCTAGGAGCCCCTCCTCCCCTTGCGGTCAGCGGCTGTTCCTCTGCACTCAGGCAGATGGGCTCCTCCGTCCCCTGGTGGATGGCTGCAGCTGCTCCGTTGGGGTGGATGATAGTGGCGAGGACTCTACTGCGGCGCATCCCTCCTCCTACCCGTGTTTCGGCACCAGTGTAACAAAGTTCAATGGAATTGAGGCGGCGAGAACCGGCTCAACAATATAAATAATCTTTTAATAAAACAAAAAGACATAAACATAAACACATGCAGGGCAGCTGCTCGTAGCTCTCTCTCTCTCTCTCTCTCTAACTGCCACCTCCGGTTGCCTTTATCCCTCTCAAGGGCTTTATTAGCCTGATTAGGGGCCGGGTGCACAGCATCACAACCCAGCCCCACCCTCCTCCCTGCCACACTGTTCCTTTAAAAGAAAGAGGCATTAAACCATTGTGAAACAGCTGGATATCCTTTAGTGAGTTCTTACAGTACCATTGTCACTGTGAAATGCATTTTCTAATATTTATATTACTTATAATGTTTAACCCACCACCAAACAGTATCATTCCAATAAACCACTAATTTTACAGTCTTTTTATTGTATTCATATTCTATATATGTTACAATAATTTGATGATTTGCACCTTTTATCCCAAAGGAAAACAAATTATTTGCAATCTTTCATCAAAATTTCATCACAATTAAATGGCTGATGTCACCATTTCATGATAAAATAAAATCCCATCTTACATGCTTTTCTTGATGTAAAATGGGTTGTGAGGTCTATGCAAATGTGGTGAAGGAATGTGCCAAAAAATGAGTGCAACCATTAACCATAAGTGAGATTTTATTAAGCTCACTGTGAGATTAGAAAAAACAGAAGATCTTCTTTTGCTAATTTTGGGAGAATACTATTACTTAGAAAGTCTTCTGCAGTATATTATTAATGTTTATGTCATGTCCAGAGTGTACTGTATACATTCTGATAGAAAAGTGTTAAAAGTGTTATCTTCAAAGGGTTACTGTAGTAGTATGAACTGCTTGACTGTGTGCAATAGTGAAGTTTTCATTTTCTGTAGTTTACTGTAGCCATTAGTCACATGTTTTCCCTTTAACCCTATATGTTCTTGTCTTGCTTTCAAATCCAGTTTTTGTATTTCACCTTCTGTAATTTGAGCTGGGAGAAATTGTGTCCAGCTTGCAGTAAATTTGAATAATTCTTGTGTAGGTTGGTCATTATATCTGCTTTCAAAATCTTTCATTAATTCTTCTAGGAGATTATTTTCCACCTAAAGGACCACATTGTCCATTATCCATAACATGACAGCCGAGTTGTTTGTCTGCAAAAAGATCTTCCACTCTTTCTCAACTTTATTTTTCCCGCAGTAACAAAGAATTAATCCTCCTCCAAGGAGTGGCAGCTGTTTGAACAACCAGTCTCAATCTAAAGCTAACAAGGGAGTGGATGAATCTAAGCAATATGTATTTTTGGTATCAATTTATCCTTCTGGTAAGGTGTCACCATATGGGAACATATTATTTTCCTTTACTCTCTCGCTGCTCAAAATAAACAACAAATTGCATTGTTGGCATTAAAAGGGCAGTCTCTAAATCAAGGGAGTCAAACACACAGCCCGCAGGTATAACCTTTCTCATAATTACACGTAGCATCCACACATATGAAAACATTGTTTAACCTTCTCAAGGTGCCGACAGATTTCTATTGTTTCAGCTTGTATTAAACACAAGGCTCTCTCTCTCTGATGTTATCTCTCATTAACAGTGCAGTGTGTAATTTTTGTGGCACTTGTGGCACAATACGAAATTGCAAAAATAAAGTTTCCCAAACACTACCACTTTCTACCATTGGTCAGGTAAACTGAATGTTGCAGGCCTGGTTCCAGATCAAAATCTCTCAGGGTGCTTCTGAATTTAGTGAGGGTGCTCTAGTAGTTCAAGTGAAGATGCAATAAAGCACCAATGATGTTCAATTGAGGGTACTTTAGTGTCCGTTTGAGGGTGCTTAGCACATTTTCTGAAGCAAATGCGTCATTTTGTGTCGCTTCTATGGCACTTTCGTCTCATGTGTCTACTTGTGTGCTTGGCTGGGCTCCAGCCTTGGTCTTCTGAGTCGAAAGTCCAACACTCTATCAACTGAGCTAACACTGAAGCTAAACACGATGGAATAAGTGTGTAATCGTAGGCGGGTCTGTAATACAAGCATTAATAATATATTGTATTTCAAATGATGCGTTAGAGTATGCGTTTCAATATCATGACATAGCAATGTGTGAGTAATAGAGTGAAAAATAAGTACTTATAAAGTCATAATCAGCTGTTGCCCTCGTGATTTGTGTGAAAGTGAATAAAATGCATAGTTGTCTCAAGTGTTCATTTCACCAGGAAACTGCTGGGAAAAGTAAAACGTGGCATGTAAAAGTCAGTTTGGAAAAATGTCGTTATATTAACATTCATTCTGTGAGACTAGGTTGCAGCACTGTACCTCCAGTTTCTGTTCGATGGACATCATGATGTCCCTGTTGCTTCTCAGGACATCGGTGTCCGTAGCTTTCAGAACATTTTCACTTATTCCTGTTATCTTCCAGGATGAATTGAGTGAAGGTCAGAGCTGGAAGGTTGTATTTTCAAGCGCTGTAAGAAGCAAAACTATGATCTATCATTGATTTCACCACTGAGCGAGGCATAAACCTCAGGTTGAGGCACAGAGATTCGCAAATAAGAAATTATTACCAGTCACACTCAAATGCTGGCCTGCTAAAAATGTCTAAAAAGCAAATATCACATTTCACATTAGCATTGACAGTATCAATTGATAATGTGGTAATTTTATAATGCTTTAGTGTCTATGTTTTGGTGCTGCAATCCTTCCCTGGTTACCATGGTAGAAGCTACTTTCTCAAACCAGTTAATTGTCAAATAAATTCATGTCTAAAATAAATGAATGGCCTTCACGTGCACCCTTGTGTAACAAGACATCCAATTAACCTTTTAGCTTTCACAGATGGCAAACTACTTTTCATTTTAAATTTGATAATACAATTAACTTTAATTAGATGTAGCGAACAACAGATTGGTGATTTCTTACCACTAGTACACAGTCTTGCAGGGGAATCTATTTCTCCATATTTAGACTGCCAATAAATAAAAACAGCATCATTTCCGTTCTTGTAACTATGCTGTTCCGTTAAACTTGATGTCTCGGTTTAAAAACTCTGAAAAACGATATGTAAGAGCAATTTTACCCTTGTAAACTGGCAATGAGTCCGTCTCTGTCAATGTAGTTTCGCTTGACCATTGCTTTTTTAATTCTGTGAGCCTGCACTTTTTTCAAGTAATGATAGAAATGGAAATGCAAATATATATATAAATACAGCTGAAGTCAGAAGTTCACATACACCTTAGCCAAATACATTTAAACTCAGTTTTTCACAATTCCTGAAATTTATTTGTAAAAAACATTCCCTGTCTTAGGTCAGTTAGGATCACTACTTTATTTTAAGAAAGTGAAATGTCAGAATAATAGTAGAGAGATTGATTTATTTTAGCTTTTATTTCTTTCATCACATTCCCAGTGGGTCAGAAGTTTACATACACTTTTTTAGTATTTGGTAGCATTGCCTTTAAATTGTTTAACTTGGGTCAGATGTTTTGGGTATCCTTCCACAAGCTTCTCACAATAAGTTGCTGGAATTTTGGCCCATTCCTCCAGACAGAACTGGTGTAACTGAGTCAGGTTTGTAGACCTCCTTGCTCATACACTTTTCAGTTCTATCGGATTGAGGTCAGGACTTTGTGATGGCCACTCCAATACCTTGACTTTGTTGTCCTTAAGCCATTTTGCCACAGTTTTGGAGGTATGCTTGGGGTCATTGTCCATTTGGAAGACCTATTTGTGAACGAGCTGTAACTTCCTTGCAGATGTCTTCAGATGTTGCTTCAATATATCCACATAATTTCCTTCCTCATGATGCCATCAATTTGTGAAGTGCACCAGTCCCTCCTGCAGCAAAGCACCCCCACAACATGATGCTGCCACCCCCATGCTTCACGGTTGGGATGGTGTTCTTCGGCTTGCAAGACTCACCCTTTTTCCTCCAAACATAACAATGGTCATTATGGCCATTTTGTTTCATCAGACCAGAGGACATTTCTCCACAAAGTAAGATCTTTGTCCCCATGTGTACTTGCAAACTGTAGTCTGGCTTTTTTATGGCTGTTTTGGAGCAATGGCTTCTTTCTTGCTGAGCAGCCTTTCAGGTTATGTCAATATAGGACTCATTTTACTGTGGATATAGATACTTATCTTCCTGTTTCCTCCAGCATCTTCACAAGGTCCTTTGCTGTTGTTCTGGGATTGATTTGCACTTTTCAAGCCAAACTACGTTCATCTCTAGGAGACAGAATGCATCTTCTTCCTGAGCGGTATGATGGCTGCGTGATCCCATGGTGTTTACACTTGCATACTATTATTTGTACAGATGAACGTGGTACCTTCAGGCATTCGGAAATTGCTCCCAAGGATGAACCAGACTCGTGGAGGTCCAAAATTTTTTCTGAGGTCTTGGCTGATTTCTTTTGATTTTCCCATGATGTCAAGCAAAGAGGCACTGAGTTTAAAGGTAGGCCTTAAAATTCATCCACAGGTACACCTCCAATTCAGTACACCTCCTATCAGAAGCTAATTGGCTAATTGTCTAAAGGCTTGACATCATTTTCTGTAATTTTCCAAGCTGCTTAAAGGCACAGTTATCTTAGTGAATGTAAACTTCAGACCCACTGGAATTGTGATATAGTCAATTAAAAGTGAAACAATCTGTCTGTAAACAATTGCTGGATATATACATACATACACACACACACACACACACATGCTGATCAGCCACAACATTAAAACCACCTGCCTAATGTCGTGTAGGTCCCCCTCGTGCCGCCAAAACATCTCTGAGCCGTCGAGGCATGGACTCCACAAGACCTCTGAAGGTGTTCTGTGGTATCTGGCACAAAGACATTAGCAGCAGATCCGTTAAGTCCTGTAAGTTGCGAGGTGGGCCCTCAATGGATTGGACTTGTTGTTCCAGCACATCCCATAGATTCTCAATCGGATTGAGATCTGGGGAATTTGGAGGCCAGGGTTCACCTTGAGCTCTTTGTCATGTTCCTCAAACCATTCCTGAACAATTTTTGCAGTGTGGCAGGGCACATTATCCTGCTGAAAGGGGCCACTGCAATCAGGGAATACCGTTGCCATGAAGGGGTATACATGGTCTTCAGCAATCTTTAGGTAGGTGATACGTGTCAAAGTAACATCCACATGAATGCCAGGACCCAAGGTTTCCCAGCAGAACATTGCCCAGTGCATCACACTGCCTTCGCCGACCTGCCTTCTTCCCATGGTGCATCCTGCTGCCATCTCTTCCCCAGGTAAACTATGCACACGCACCCGGCTGTCCAAATGATCTAAAAGAAAATGTGATTCATCAGACCAGGCCACCTTCTTCCATTGCTCCATGGTCCAGTTCTGACGCTCACGTGTCCATTGTAGCCACTTTCGGCGGTGGACAGGGGTCAGCATGGGCACTCTGACCGGTCTACGACTACGCAGCCCCATACGCAGCAAGCTGCGATGCACTGTGTGTTCTGACACCTTTCTATCATGGCCAGCATAAAGTTTTTCAGCAATTTGTGCTACAGTAGTTTCTGTGGGATTGGACCAGACGGGCTAGGCTTTGCTCCCCACGCGCATCAATGAGCCTTGGGCGCCCATGACCCTGTCGCCGGTTCACGGGTTGTCTTTTCTTGGACCACTTTTGGTAGGTACTAACCACTGCATACCGGGAACACCCAACAAAACCTGCCGTTTTGGAGATGCTCTGACCCAGTTGTCAAGCCATCACAATTTGGCCCCTGTCAAAGTCGCTCAGATCCTTACACTTGCCCATTTTTCCTACTTCCAACACATGAAATTCAAGAACTGACTTTTCACTTGCTGCCTAATATATCCCACCCCTTGACACGTGCCACTGTAATGAGATAATCAATGTAAATCATTTCACCTGTCAGTGGTTTTTATGTTGTGGCTGATCAGTGTATATCTGACTGTTCTGTTAAAGCTTATTCTAATAATATTGCATTTTGCTTCAGGTTTACAATCGTATCGTAAAATCGTAGAAATCGATTTTTTATATTTATACAGAAAAAGTAGAATTGGGGGCCTGGGTGGCTCAGCAAGTAAAGATGCTGACTACCACAACTGGAGTCGCAAGTTCGAATCCAGGGTGTGCTGAGTGACTCCAGTCAGGCTTCCTAAACAACCAATTGGCCCAGTTGCTAGGGTGGGTAGAGTCACATTGGGTTATCCTCCTCATGGTCACTATAATATATATATATATATATATATATATATATATATATATATATATATATATATATATATATTGTGTATTCTATATATACTTTTTTCTTTTCAATATTTATCTATTTTTTATTCAGTTTTAATTATTTTAATTAAACAGCTTGTTGCTGTTTTTGTATTGTTGTGTACTGGAAGCTGCTGTCACCAAGACAAATTCCTTGTATGTGTAAGCATACTTGGCAATAAAGCTAATTTTGATTCTGATAATGTGGTTCTTGCTCTTGGTGGGGCACCTGGTGAGTTGTGCTGGATGCCACGGAAAATAGCGTCAAGCCTCCACACGCGCTAGGTCTCCGCGGTAACGTGCTCAACAAGCCACGTGATAAGATGCACAGATTGATGGTCTCAGAGGTAGAGGCAACTGAGATTCATCCTCCGCCACCACGAGGACTTAGAGCACATTGGGAATTGTGCATTCCAAATTGGGGAGAAAAGGGGAGAAAAAAAAAAAAAAAAAAAAAAAAGCGGAATTAATTTGTTTTCATAAAAAGTGTAAAAAATAAAATAAAATAAAAAAATATAATAATAATCTAAATACATGACTGCAATAGCTATAATTCTATATTTATTTTATGAATACAACATAAAGTCGTTAAAAAGTTATTTTAAACGCTTAATATTAATTTCAAGAGTGGAGCTTAAGTTTAGAAGTTACACAAGAAGAGCTCTCACGGGAAATGAGTCACAGTCAGAAAGTTGTTTTCTACTGCTATTGAGAAACACGAGTGAAACAAGGAGAGAGAGAGAGAGCGGAGGAACTGGGGCTTTATCACCATACCAAACGTGAGGAAAGACGGTACAAGTCTCGTAATGTTACGTTATTCAAACTACAATCACATTTAACAATCTTTAAGACTCCGCTGAAAAGAGCAACTCTATGGATTGGTGACCAACACGGTAAGATGTTAAACTATTGCTGAGTAAATGAACTTTGTAGTGGCAGTTTCGGACATATTTCAATAAGACGTTCATTTACAATAATAGCGTTTACTGCACTATTTGTTTCTTCTTCTAAAGTCACTGAACTTTGGACTTGTTAAACAATCATGTTCAACAGAAGTAGCCTCTCTTTTAGACGTCTAAATTCAGTTTTGTGGTTTTAGTCTGAGCTGAAGTTACTGTCGGGAACATTTGCTTTGCATTTCAACTTATTCTTTTAATCAAATACATGTAGAAACTTGAAACACAAATTTGAAAGGAATAGTTAACCCCAAAAATACAATTGCCATCCACATGTTGTTTCAACCCTGTGTATTAAAATGTGTTATTTTGTGGAATTTTCTATACAAAAAATGTAAATGGAGACAGGGGCTGTCAAGCTCCAAAAAAAAGGACTAAAACGTACCATAAAACATCACAGTTTTAATGGTTACATATTTAGCAATGCAAACAAATGATTTTGTTTGTATGTTTGTTTTTCACAGTGATCTCAGGATGGTGACAACACATACATTATCCCTGATACTCATTGGAATGTGCATCAGCTCTGAAGTTGTGAAATGCACCTCAGTGTGTTCAGTTGATGGCTCTGTCGCTGTTTGCATAGATAGAAGTCTTCATCAGGTGCCAGATCTGCCAGCATATGTAAATAATGTGGACTTGAGTAACAATAATATTGCTGAACTCAATGAAACATCCTTTTCTCGTCTTGAAGGTCTACAAGTCCTCAAGATGGAGCAACAAACACCAGGACTTGTGATCAGAAACAATACATTCAGGAGACTCTCCAGTCTAATATCACTTCAGCTGGGCTACAACCACATGCTTCAATTGGAGAACGGTGCTTTTAATGGATTATTTAACCTTAAAAATCTCACTCTCACACAGTGTGATTTAGATGATTCCATTCTGTATAGGGACTTCCTCAAACCTCTGGTGTCTCTTGAGGTGCTCGTCTTACGTGGTAATAAAATCGAAAGAATCCGACTGGCCCTGTTCTTTTTAAACATGAGAAGTTTCCACACACTGGATCTCTCTCGCACAAACATCAGGAGCATCTGTGAGGAAGACCTCCTTAGCTTTCAGGGTAAACATTTCACTCTTCTCAAACTGTCCTCAATGAAACTGCATGAGATGAACGAGAACTGGTCAGGATGGGACAAGTGTGGAAACCCATTTAAGAACATGTCCATCACTACATTGGATCTATCTGTAAATGGCTTTACTGTAAACATGGCGAAACTATTTTTTAATGCTATCAGGGGTATCAAAATACAAAGTCTTATACTTAGTAATAGTAGCATGGGCAGATCTTCTGGTCATAATACGAAGGATCCAGAAAACCTCACATTCAAGGGTCTCGAGGAGAGTGGTATTAAGATTTTCGATCTGTCCAAATCCAATATTTTTGCTCTGTCGTATTCTTTATTTAGTTATTTGGCATATCTAGAACATATTACATTAGCCCAAAACAAGATAAGCGTCATTGAAAACGATGCATTTTTGGGTATGACAAATTTAAGAATGCTAAACCTGTCCAAAAACGTCCTGGGTACTATTGATTCGAAAACATTTCGGAATCTACAGAAACTTGAGGTATTTGATTTGTCTTATAACCATTTGTGGATGCTTGCACATCAGTCTTTGCAAGGGCTCCCAAATCTACTCAGTCTGAATTTATCAGGAAATGCTCTCAAATCTGTATATAACCTTGCAAGCCTTCCAAACCTGATGGAGCTCTTCTTGGGTGACAACAAAATTACAACTTTGTTTAAGCTACCCAGCATTGCTCGAAATATAACAGCCCTCGGTCTGCAGTCCAACAAACTAACTTCCATGTCAGATCTGTACACAATACTACAGGAATGTCCTCAAATTGTGGAACTCATTTTCTATGGTAACGCGTTTCAGAATTGTTATGAGGGATATGTTGTGCTTTCACAAAAACTACAAATCCTTGATCTTGGACTTACAGGTATGGAGGTGATCTGGTCAGAAGGAAAATGTTTAGATATGTTTAACAATCTTCACCAATTAAAACAGCTCTTTCTATATTCCAACTTTCTACAGTCACTCCCTAAAGACATTTTCAAAGACCTCACCTCTTTGATAGTTTTAGATTTGTCTTTCAACTACTTGAAGTACTTCCCTAATGGTATATTCCCTAAAAGTCTAAAAATTCTAAATCTTAAATATAATTCCATTCATTCAGTGGATCCAAATCTCTTTAGCACCCTCACTGACCTCAGCCTCTTGAACAACCAATTCCATTGTGATTGCAACCTAAGGGATTTCCAAAAGTGGCTAAATCAAACCAACATCATCTTTGATCACCCGATTGCAAATCTGACATGTGCTAGTCCTGAGGATCAGTACATGGTTTCTGTTTTGACATCAAACATACAATGTGAGGATGAGGAAGAAGAGAAGTTTACTGAAAAAATGAGGCTTGTGCTTTTCATTTGCTGTACTGCATTGATCATATTACTCACTACCAGTGCCATCGCTTACGTCTGTTGTCGTGGCTACATCTTCAAACTTTACAAAAGACTTACTGCCAAACTTGTGGGTAGAAAGCTAGAGGAGCCTGAACCTGACCAGTCCTTGTACGATGTGTATCTTTGCTTCAGTTCCAATGACATGAAATGGGTGGAGAGAGCACTGTTGAAGAGATTCGACTCTCAGTTTTCAGAACAGAATGTGCTCCACTGTTGCTTCGAGGCGCGAGACTTCATACCCGGAGAGGACCATCTTTCCAACATGCGAAACGCTATCCAGAGTAGTCGCAAAACACTCTGTGTGGTATCTGAACATTTCCTGAAGGACGGCTGGTGCTTGGAAACCTTCACGCTGGCTCAATGCAGGATGCTAGTCGAGCTTAAGGACATTCTGGTGGTGTTGGTTGTGGGGAACATACCCCAGTACAGGTTACTGAAGTTCCAACAAGTAAGATCTTACATCGAGAACAGAAGATACCTTCTTTGGCCCGAAGACAGCCAGGACTTAGAGTGGTTTTATGACCAGCTTTTACATAAAATCAGAAAAGACATCAAGATTAATCAATCAAAAGTAAAAGGCAAGCATGCTGAAACAAAGCCTGAAACAGCACATGGTCATGCAGACACTGCAGTGTAATTATGATAATGTATCGAACATACAATGAACTGAAGGGTATTCAGCAGCAGTCCGTCATGTGGACCTTTTGTAAGTACAAATGCTTTTAGCAGATTATATTTAAGGGCAAATCACCAAAGTTAGTTTTCTCCTTATTAATCACATCGATATACACTGTGAATTCGGTGACAGGAGGTTGTAAGAAGTCCTGTTCCACTCTTAGCTTGTCAAACAATGATCGAATGTCTAGTTTCTTTACTTACACACACACACACACTAAGAGAGTATATGAATCCATGATATTTGTCCCTGGTTGCCTTTTTGTCTCTGAAACCCTTATGAGATGTCTTCCTTTAATTTCTGTATTTACTCCATTTATGTGATTCAAATTCTACTGATTTTTATCTGCTGAAATTAAACCTTGCTGGGGGGACTAAATCTCTCACTTATTATTAGACATGAACTTTAAATCTGTCAAACTATCTACATATGAATCAGATAATTGATAGTTCTTTTTCCAATGGAAGTGTATGATAGATTTTACAGTACATATGTCTGAGATGTATTCAATAACTGTTGCATTGTGGAGAATTGCATGTTTTTCTCTGAATTCACTGAACTTTGTAATGTAAACATTGCGCAAGATACACTTGTTCTTCAGGAATATATTAGCTTAAGGAAATAGTTCACCCAAAAATTGAAATTGTGCAATTATTTACTCCCATGTCATTTTAAACCTGTATGCTGTACTTCTCTTCTTGAACACATTTTTGTAGGACCTCTAACTTTTTGCCAGTTCATAATGACCATGTCTGTCAAGCTTAAAAAAAGTAAAGCTTAAATATATCCAATATATTATCTTTCAGTCATTTCATAAGAGGGGCCTGGGTATCTCAGCGAGTATCGACACTGACTACCACACCTGGAGTCACGAGTTCGAATCCAGGACGTGCTGAGTGACTCCAGCCAGGTCTCCTAAGCAACCAAATTGGCCCTGTTGCTAGGGAGGGTAGAGTCACATGGGGTAACCTCCTCATGGTCACTATAATGTGGTTCTCGCTCTCGGTGGGGCACGAGGTTGTGCGTGGATGCCGCAGAGAATAGCGTGAAGCCTCCACACGTGCTACGTCTCTGCGGTAACGCGCTCAACAAGCCACGTCATAAGATGCGCTGATTGCGCGGAGGCAACCGAGAGTCGTCCTCCACCACCCAGATTGAGGCGAGTCACTACGCCACCACGAGGACTTAGAGCGCATTGGGAATTGGTCATTCCAAATTGGGGAGGAAAAAAAATCATTTCATGAGAATGATAATGGATCTGACAAAAAATTCATGTTGCATCAACACAAACAGCACACTTGTTTCAGCACAATGTAGCTGGTGTTTGAGGCGCTAGCACGTTATGTCATCGTCTTATATTAAAAAAGCATTTTTAATACCGACAGGACAATTCCTAACACTCCTAAAGTAGAGATCAAAAAATGCATGTGTCCAATAAACAAATTGTTTCCTTTCTGCTTTTTGAAACAACAATCTTAACATCACACTTATGAATGGCTGTTATGTAAAAAGTACTAAGAACTAAAAGCAGATTACGCAGAAGAGTGTGAATATTAACAATTTAGTGTTTCATAGTAGTATTTGGCACAGGGACTAAAAACGGTTCAAGGAAGTTTTTTGCAGAACGTAACCGAAAACGGGAACAAAGTGATTTTCAATTGTTCCGGAGCGAAAATGTTATTTTTAAAAGCTGGTATTCGGTTATACCTGGTTAATTTCGTTCTAATCATTTTTTTCATGAAACTAAAGGCCAAAGGGTTTATCAAAGTACATTTTTAGAACTACACGACTTCATGGTGCCCGTAAAAATGAAACGTGTACTTTGATTCGGAAGGAAACTGCTGCATCACACATTTCTTTGCCTAATCGCCTGTTGTGGATGTCCCATTCTGTGAATGAAGACCTTTTTGTATAATTACTACACCTACATGCACGGCTAATTCAGATACAAGGAAAACATTATTAGAGGTAAAAAGTATATTACTTAGTTGTTTCCAAGTCTTCACTGAATTACTGTAAGATATGATGCATTAAAACAGATTTGATGCTGCCAGGTTTTGACTGAGAAGCAAATATGTAATGTAATTATAATTGTAATTACAGTTAATTATACTTAACTGTTAATTAACTGCTTGTTATGATTTCTATGCTGATGAATCCACCTCATAGGAAAACATTTAACTGCTTATTTTAGCTTATTTTGGAGAGGCAAGTTTTTCCAGACCAGGTTGCTGGTTCCTCTTGTTAGATCTGGCAACACTCCAACTGGTATTTCACCTACCCCTTAGCGCAGAGTACATTTACATTTACGCATTTGGCAGACGCTTTTATCCAAAGCGACTTACAGTGCACTTATTACAGGGTCAATCCCCCTGGAGCAACCTGGAGTTAAGTGCCTTACTCAAGGACACAATGGTGGTGGCTGTGGGGATCGAGTTATGTGCTTTAGCCCACTACGCCACCACCACTCACTGTACTGTCATTTTAAAAACAACGTTATTAATCGTTCTTTAATTTTGTTCTAACCAGTTACCATTTGGAAAGAAGGCTGCAGAACTTCTGAACCGGAATGAAAAAAAATACTGTTTTTACTCAGAACGAACTGAAATGATTTGTCCCTGATTTGGATCCATTTATTTCCTACTCAGTATATTTTTGGCTGTCGTGACAAAATTTCCGTTAAGTCTCGAGGCAAATGTAAATGTTAGCACACTGCAGAAGGTGGAGATTTTGGCTGCCTTTGAACCACCAAAGCATCTGAAAGGAAGTGAGGAATTTGAAACAATGCAGTGTCTTAATACCAATCCATCCAAATATAACCATGAAAGAAACTACAGGAGTTTACTTGTAAAATTATTTAAAACTTTATAGGTGAAACATTTAAATCAGCATCAACAAAGAAAAGTGCATGACTCAAATACATACACGACACACAAATATATATATATATACATGTTCATATGAAATGTGCAGGAAAATAAACTCTGAATGTGTTTTTCTGTTTGTATGAAACTTTGATGGCCTGTGGCTAGATATTATAAAAAATATATTACAAAGAGAATACAGCATGTGGGGAAATGTATGCCTCTTATAACCAGACTTTGTTTACAAATATGAACTAAACTCTTTGAACTCAAAATTTACTTGGACATAAGTATTAGGAATCAACCATTTGCTTTTCCCACTTGATTGCAGAGAAATAATATTGTAATATGCTCTGATATTTCATTGAAGGGATAGCTGGACTAGAATTATTCAATGTTTCATCAACTTTGTTCTGAAGGAATATACACATAAATGATGATGAAAGCCAGACATTAAAATGCCAAGCATTAATATTTGATGAGTAATCCATTATTTTGTAGAGGATGGCCGAAATGAAATTATTCGCCTGATTTCGGAACAAAACTGCTGGTCAAAAAAAGATAACCTTAGAAACATGTCAGCATCTTCATTTTAAATTTACACAGAGATAGGTAAGTCTAGTAATGAAACCAGTTGATTTCAGCACCCCTTTTTGCATTATATGCCAATTGTGATGTCCAAAAAAAACCCCAAAAAAAATTTTGTGTGGTGTTGGGCTGTCTATAATGTTTTTTGACCTGTAGTTTTGCTCCAAATCAAAAGGCGAAATATTGACCCCCTCTTGATCCCCTCTGGAAAGTAATAATTACTCAGTAAATGCTGATCCACAAAATTGTAATTTTTTTGGTGAGCTATACCTTTAATGTAACTTTCTCAATTTGAACACTAACATATACTCTCAGATGAGGCTTTTGAATGAATGGCAATAGTAGGCACGCTGGTTTTTGGCTTGTGATATTCTACAGAATTGCACTTAGCTTTTACAGTCTTCTTAAAACAGCTAAATTTTTTAGGTGAGACAGGCTCTGCCCTCTCGTTATTGTCTTTGTTTTTCTGATTGCATTTGGCACTTTCTTCTGGCACGGCTGGAAGATGTTCTTGAGTCTCACGACTGTCCTGAATCAAAACACAAGTGCCATTTACTTTCGTCTTTACATGGTTCCATGGTATTTTTTGAGGGCTTCGAGAACTTAACACTTGGTCCACTTTATCATGATTAAGTCTACAGACTTTAGTTGAGTCCGTTGTTGCACAACACTGAATGTGAGCTGGAAAGTTTAAGCTTTCCGGTAAAGCCGAATTCAGGCCATATGCCCTAATATGAGACTCGTCCTGCACGGACATATCTGACAACAACTCCTGATGCAGAAGTTGCATGGCATGCATGCTGTATCCACCAGGAAAATATCTGTGATTGGCCTGCCTTGATGTTTGACTCTGCGAGCAATGATGGATGTGGCTACAGTTCATGTAACATTCGGTGTGCGTCTCGTCCGGTGTGGACTGAGGCTTGTGTCCCAAATTTAATTGATTGGTAACTAACTGTTTACATGAGGATTCTCCAGATTGGTTGCATGGATGGTATGTCCTTTGTCGGTCCCTCATATACAGAGATGTAGAGTTTTCACATGTGCACCTTCTACTGTATGTGTACGGATGAATATGTTGAAGTTCTGTATCTGGTAAGCCATTTTCAAGATTTTGTATTGGTTCTCTTAGGTCAGTGTTGGGTGCACACAAGCTTGCGTGATGCAAAACTCCATTTTGCAGTTGTGTACATGGTTGCAGTTCCTCAATGGTGGCTTTTTCATCAGTTCTAACATTGAGCGCCAAGGGTTCAAGTTCATAGTGCTCAAGTCCACCCTCTATTTTTGGGTTATCTACCTGGTACTTACTTGAGTAGCAAAGCTTGCCTTGGTTCTGATTGGACTGAGTTTCAGGCACATGCTCTGCAAAGGTATAACACTGAAGTTTCTTTGGCAAAGGAATCTGTCCACAATTACCCTGAGGACCAAGACAACGGCACATACATTGCAAGAAAAATGTCGCAAAGGCCCAACTAATGCACATGATCAGCATCAGGAAAGTGCCGAGTTGGGTGTATGCCAGAACTGTAGATGGCATCATCATTGCACCAGCTACAAAGGTGGTGAGAGCTGCCATGGCTATAGCTGAGCCCATCCTGCTCAAGGAGAAAACCACCTTCCCTTCTCGGTCTGGTTCTGGAGCAAGACGATACGCTACGCCGTAATGGACGGCAAAGTCCACTGATAGCCCTACAGCAACCGAAATGGTCACCGATTCAAGCACATTCAGTTCCCAGCCCAGAAGCACCAGTGATCCAACCGTGACAAATATGGATCCAGCAATGGAGATGATGGCGTAGAGGCTGATGATGATATTCCAGGTGGTCAGGAGCATCACACTGAAGGCTACCACCACAGACAGTGCCATAGCAATTAGAGTGCCATCCGACAGGCTGTCCTGAAGGTCGTAGAATTCCAAGTTGCTAACAAACCATCCGTAGCTGAGTCCCTCAGGAGCCTCCCTCAGTTCCTCCTCAATCCAGGTGTCCACTTCTTTGTAAAACTGATGCATCTTCTCATAAGCCAATGTGAAATGGTAGGTACTTTGAAACTCGAGTACAATTGCTCTAATTGTGTCATTGATGTCAAACCTCGGCCCTGGCGTCTTGCTGTCGAGGTGGTAGATGGTGCTTCGGTCAAGCTCCATTATGGCCCGTTTGATGCACAACTCGAAGACATCTTGTTTGTAAGGGAACGTAGACTGACTACAACAGGGATAGACTGGAGCTTCATCACAGTCTTGGTTATCCATCCACTGCTTGAAGGTCTCCATGAAGCAGCTGGTAAAGTCTTGCTCCTCAGATTGGAAAACAAAGCTTTGGTTTCTCAGCTTCTGGCAAAAATTTAGAATCCACACCTGACTGGCAGGACTTGCGATGTTGAAGGTTGTGTCAAGAGTTAGTTTACCCTTGTTTTTGGGGTTCAGGGGATCTCCGTTGTCAACCGGAGTTACTCCCCAAATGATGGTGATCGGCATGTGGAGGTCTTCTCCGTGGTTGACGCGTTCAAACATGAAAAGTTTTTTGTACTCTGCATCGTAGCGTTCGAAGGGATGCGAGGACCGGAATACTTGAAATTCGGACAGTTCGAGAGATGGAAGTTTCATTTTTGGGTTCACACATACTACATAAGCACCACCCACCGTCATGGCTAAGAACCACAATAGCCACAAGTAGCGCAATTTGATCACGACACAAGGCAATACTTTTTCGAAGAAAATCCGCGAGGCCTCTGAAATGGCAAAAAGACACTTGTTGACTGTCTGGCACAGGTTTTTCCAAAATGTTGTGGTGCTGTATGTCTGCTGGTGTTGAGACCTTGAGCAGGTGAAGAGGTTGACCAGGTATCGCTCATGCAGGACCACCACAGCTGGCAGCCAGGTGACCATCAGTATGTAGTTTACCAAGATAGCAGTACCAGCGTACACGCCGAAGCAGCGAATGGCAGTGATGTTGCTCACGTAGTTGGCATAGAAGGCAGCAGCCGTCGTGAAACTGGTCACAAACATCGAAAGCGCTGCATGCTGAAGCGTGACACTAACGGTTTCAGAGAGCTCCGAGTTGGGCTTGTCAAACTTTGTGTAGTTCCATACGTCGCAGAGGACGAATGCATCATCAGCACCAATTCCCACTAGTATGATGAGTGCGGTCAGATTCATAAAGGGGAAGAAGTCAAAGCTGAAGACTACGCGGTACAGAAAGTATGAAACGATTAGCGAACTGATGATGGCAAACATGGTCATAAGGGTGATAAACATTGATCTGGTGTAGACACACATGACTACTAACACTATTATGATAGCTATTGCGGGATACATGGTATCCGTTAGTAGATAGTCCTGAAACAAGTTATGTTTGATGCCAAATTCGATTCCCGTGATGGTTGTGATCCCATCCGATGAGTTCCAGTTCTCAAACTTGTCCAAGTAAATGTTCATCATTGTTTCTCCTTTCTCGGTTGGAGAGAACAGCATGCTATATTTCAGGTTCAGTGGAAGGTAGTCTGTGTTCTTTGGATTCAGGAAGTCTTTGTCCACCAAAAAGTGAAAGATCTGATACACAGCATTGTATTTTGTACACTTTCGAGGCACGTTGCCACACTTCAGGTCCTTCTTGCGGGTGTTCATGTCCCAGCACTCGGGGCCAAGGGTGCCGTTGTGGTAATACTTGGCACAGGATCGCAGGATCTTTAGGGTATGGGAAACATCTCGCTCTGTGATCTTTTGGCAGGAAGACTTGTTTGTGAGGACGGCTATATAATTCCCAAGCGTCCAGCTTGGACAGCAGGAGGCAGCAGTGGTGCGCTGACACAAATCCAGGTACTGCGGATGAGAACGAACCTGAAAGAGCAGACATGAAAGACAGTAAAACACCAGCACACACATTTCTAAATCACATTTATTCCACTGTATGAATCTGCAATTGATATAATCAGGGTTATTATTGTTTAAATGAACTATTACAAAGATTAAAAACTAACTGTGGAACATGAAATAAAAATAAAGAGGATTGCAAAAGAAGCTGAAACTATAAATGTGCACTAAAATCTGTACAAAAATACACAGAAAATTATTTTACTTCTCATATTTTCAATCAATTTTGGATGGTCCAACTGAACTGTATTTTGGTGTATTGGTATTTCTGGTAAAATTGGTGTTTTCTTTCAAAACGAAACCCCACAAAAAAACAAAAACGCCCAATTAGACAAGTAGCGGCTGCATGATTGCCATGTAAAACAACCAATCACAGTTCACTTGTTGCATGTTTTGGTTTAGTGTTATGCATGTTTTCATAACAGAAATTGTTTGTGATGCAGTGTTAGGCTATAAGGAATGAAAACTAAAACGAGCAATGAAAAAGTTACAAACAAAATAAAAACTATTTATTTTAACTATTAAACTATTTTATTTAAACTAAATAAAATGCGAAACTCAAAATAAAAAAATAAAGAAAGAAAAAAGATAACCCTCTGTATAACTGAATTTCGCAACGACAGTACATACCCGTGTATTGTCAAAATTGCACATGGATTGTATGGCCTGTATATTCCACAAGTTCTTCCCCTCCGCAGAGGCAAAGACGATTCTGGAATAACTGTCACCTGTTGAGAGAAAGTGATTAAACACAAAAACGAGGTTCTAAAATTGTTTTCTATTGTCCTCCAGGTGGCACATTTGAGCTAATGTCGCCTAGTCTCACTTGTAGGATATGTTGATTCTTTAGGATGCACTTTAGAGTTTCTTTATAGTTATAGACACACATACATGATTAGATTTACACAGACAGACAGACAGACAGATCAAAAGGATACAAACTTACCCGGTACATCACAGAAGAAACTGTCTTTACTGAAATCCCACTCGGCTTGCCTTTTCTTTCTGTCATAGTGGTCCTCTGACCAACGGCCGTCTTGGTGACTGAAACACAGGATAGTATTTGCAAATTAAACAATTTATTCAACAATTTCTGAACAAAACAAAATTGACAAGTACTTTCATCAGTGGGATCTGTACTATGTAACGCATGGATCTCACATGCTAAACTAATGTTCTCTATATGGGAAAGTTATATCCAAGTATAGCCCCAAAACCTTGTGGTTAATGACTCACATTCTAATCCTTGTTGGATGTAGTCTGCCTTAATGCAGAAAATTCCTCAACAATTATTACGAGACAGCATGCAATTTCAGTCTGGGCAAACCCTCCTCACATTGTTGCTATTAGAGATGTGCGATTGAAATGACCTTTCTCATCTGTGCTGACAAAGAGCAGGAATGCTGCTGACAGCGCATCCTGTCCCAAAAACAGAAAGTCTTTTAATCAGAGGGAAGATGGCGAGAGCACATGCTGAGACGCAGTTGTGTGATACAGACGCTCTCATTCTCTTTCAGACAGGTTCTGTCATGATCTGTAATCCAGCTCACAATGATCTGGATCAGATGAGTCGTGATACAGCCAACAAAGCTCTCATTACAGAGGCAGTTTAACCCTCAGAGAGCCAAGATTTCAGGGCCCATTGAGGATCCTCCTTTGGGTGACATCATTCATCAAATGTTTTTCTGGATGAACAAGCACAGGAAAATACGGCTATCAGATAACAAATAGACTGTGTTACCTTTTGGCCTGCTCATCTGCGTATTTGAATGGGTAGTTGGCCAGTGTTGCTTTGTATCCTGTGTTTTTCACCATGTTATTCCATGTTACAAGTCGTTGGCCTATTGCAGTGCCTCTTGGTTCAAAACCCTATTAAGGGAAATGTCAATATTTTATGTCAAAGTACAATAGCTTTAGCATCTGATACCACTGTACCATCTGTACATTTTATTTTCTAAAGAGAAGACATGAAATATTGCTGCTGCTCACCTGCAGTGGATTTGAGAAGTCCGGCAGGTCGGGCACCAGGATACCGACCAGAGCACAAACCACGATTAGCAGAGTACACACCCCCAACACCACCACCGGCCAATCAGCAATGAGCTCAGCATAACTGAAACAGAGAGAGAGGTTCATACATCAAACATCTAGTAAAAGTCAACATGTAGGATATATATTTATATATACTGTATATACTGTATGTCCATGATATTTCATTTCTATTAGTACTTTTAATTAAATAACATTTATATTCAATGTATTTATTGAAACATTGTTTCATATTAAATATAAAATAAATATATCTTTTTCATATTAATTATTATTAATTTATACTGAACGTTTATTTTTAGTATACTGTATATGTTCATATCAAATACCAAACAAATAGTTACATATTAATGAAATATGATTTTTTTATTTAATTATGATTTTTCATACAAAATATTTTGATTTACATTTAAATTCAATGTTTTAACTTTTACTAAAATAAAACATTGTTTCATATCAAATATAAAATAAATATAATTAATATTTAAAATTAAATGTTATTGATTAATTTATATTGAATGTTTCTATACATGTATGTCATATAAAATGTTAACTATAGTTATATATGAATTAAATCTTAAAATGTGATTTTTTTAATATTTATATTCAATGTTTTAATTTTTATTAATATGAAACATTGTTTAATATTAAATATAAAAATATTATTCGTATTTAAAATGAAATATATATTTTAAGAGTAAATATTTCTATTGATTTATATTTTTATTCCATTTTTTTATTTTTATTGAAAAGAAACATTGTTTCATATCAAACATAAAATAAATGTATTTAATTAATATTTAAAATTATATATTTTTTCATATTAAAATATTTAATTCATTTCTTTAGAATGTTTATTTTTTTTATTAATATATTAAATATTTACTATAAGTAGTTACATATTAATTAATTACGTTTTTTTAATTTATATTATTGTTTTCATTTTTGTTAATATGAAACGTTTAATATTAAATATAAAATGCATAATTAAATATATAATTTATACTTACAATTAAATATGTATTTTTCATATTAAACGTAAAAAAAAAACAAAAAAACAACTTAAGCTATGCTAATAACAATTACAGAGTGCAGTTATTTACTTAATCAGATCTCTTTTGTCCGCTTTTGTCATCTTGTGTCTACAAATAATTCAAAGATAGAAACAGCAGTTACCTTTTGGGAAACCGAAAGGGCCTTGGAGGGCTGAAAGACAAAGAAAAACCAGAGTAAAAGGGTAAATCAGGATTACATTTAAGAGCCGAACAGTCAATTAAAACTACCTGTGAGTGGAGAGACATTTTTTTTTTCATGGAAACACCATATGTGGCTTACATCACTCCGTTCAAACACACATTCCAGCTGTTTTTTAAAATCAAAACCCTCATGGGCGTTCAATACTGGGGGCTCTGTGTTGAATGTACACCCATTGCACATTTGATTACAATCAAGAAAAGTTACCTACATACACACGTAATATACAGATGCATTAATGGCCTGTAGACAGATTTAGGGATCTACATTCACTGCTACTATTCCACAGTAAATACTGTTGATACTGTAATTGTATTTTGTTGTATTGCTCTATTGTACCAGTTCTTAACTGTTGGGTTGCAGGTTTGTCCTGATAAGTTTATGGACAGTAAGGAAGAAAACAATGCTAAATGCATATAAAATGCAATGAGCCATATAATCGTGCATCATTACAATAGCTAAATAAACAGGCTTATAAACTTTTAAATGGGAGTGGAAAACAGTTCCTGTAACTTCTGTTGTTGACACCAAAGGCATTTCGGCACAAATTCACCTGCCACTTGGAAATATGGCTAATACTAATACAATACTTGGCCAAGTGTTTAATCTGATAAATCACGTAAGAAAACCTTCTGCTGTCGTTTATGCATTCGCATAACCGTCAATTGTCCTTTTCAGTAAGGGTAGGGTTAGGTTTGGTATAATTTTGCATAAATTTAATACAGTTCAATGTTCAGTTTTAATGACATTTTCGTTTACTGATGTACAATAAACAGATTTTGTTACTGTATTGGGTCCCAAATATAAAATATGAAGCAAAACCAGTTTAGGACCACTCGTATAGATCTCTAAGGCACAATAGCTGTCCGTCTTATATAAAATTCTCTGCTGTAAATCTGGACTTCACGTCAGTGCAAGTAGAGTGTGGGAAGCCACGGGGTCACTTGGTACGAATGAGGAATTGGATATGCCGTACCAAAATGCATTTCAATAAACTGGGATAGTAAGATGAGCATTTTGGCTATTTGTCCTTTCATTATTGATGTCCAATTTGTGAAAAAATCCACCAAGAGTCCACCCCTAAGTCTTAATAATGTTATGCTCTCTAGATATGGCTCGGGTCCCTGCTTGAATGTAAATCTTTGAACAATATAGTTTGATTTCATTTCAAAATATCCAGATATTTCCAAATATACAAGTATTTTGAGAGTGTAGGGAGAGCGACTCGACCGCGCCATTCACATGGAAGTGGGCGGTCACTGCAGAGCTCTTTTGGCGAGCTTTGTTTGCTGTGATGCACTGATTGATGGATCTGTCTCTTCAGGATCATGAGTAGTGTAGTTCTCAATTAGGGCTGGGTATTGATACAGATTTCCCGATTCGAATACGATTCCCAAGCTCTTGATGCGATTCCGATACGAGTACATTTCAGTTATAATGTCCCTTTTGCTTACCTTTAAAAGCAATTCTCTCACAGATAATGCTGTTAATTATAAAGGGGACCTTCTAACTACATACATTACGAAAATATTACTTTTGGTCACATTTGAGCTTTTTTTTTATCCCCTTTTCTCCCCAATTTGGAATGCCCAGTTCCCACTACTTAGTAGGTCCTCGTGGTGGCACGGTTACTCACCTCAACCCAGGTAGTGGAGGACAAGTCTCAGTTGCCTCCGCTTCTGAGACCGTCAATCCACACATCTTATCATGTGACTCGTTGTGCATGACACCGCGGAGACTCACAGCATGTGGAGGCTCATGCTACTCTCCGTGATCCACACACAACTTACCACACGCCCCATTGAGAGCGAGAACCACTAATCACGACCACGAGGAGGTTACCCCATGTGACTCTTCCCTCCCTAGCAACCGGGCCAATTTGGTTGCTTAGGAGACCTGGCTGGAGTCACTCAGCACGCCCTGGATTCGAACTCACGACTCCAGGGCTACCCAGGCCCCCCACATTTTAGCTTTTTAAAAATAAACAATTCCATGTATTCCATCAATAAATATTATATTATACTGCATATATTATATTGTGTAGCATGTTTATTGTTTACATGCATAATTTAGAACTATTTACAAGTATTCACATTGATTTGTTGAACACGTGCTAAAAACCGGTACTGTCTCTTTAAGAAAACCAACAGTTCTGTAAAGAATGTCTGTAAATAAGTGCATGTTAACGAGAGTGGACTCAAACGGCTTTACCTCATCCGTGCTATTCGTGATTATAATTAAATGTTTATTTTTTGTTGTTTTTGACCAACAACTGACTGTAACGAACAGATAGGATATTAAAAGAGATATTATTCAATGACAAACGTATTTCATGGATCCCGTCTTTAGGATTGCCTCTCACTATAGTACACGGTAGCGCAAAGAGTAAAAGATCGAACTTGGTCGATTTCGAGATCATTCAAATAAAGTTTGCATGATCTCTGAAAATCTATATTTTTATCCAGTCCTATTCTTCACCACAAATTGCGCTATTAAACATGATTTTGTTTTTTTGTGAAGTTGAAATAATTCGGACTGACGGCTTCAACAGAAGCGTATACCATCGATTAACAACCTCTGCGCTCATGATAGGTTTACAATCGTTAAAACTCAATTCATCAATGGAGAAAATGAATGGGATTTTTCTAACGGAACCAGACTGTTGTTCTCTATAGTAAACACCACTAATAACTAATCAGTCACAAATGATAAGGCAGCTCATCTCTGAAGAACCACAATGACAACCAATTAAAATGTTCTCTTCAACGAATGTTACCAAGTGGTGGGAGCAGTAGGGTCACAAGGCCAAGAGGTGGCTGTAATTTTCATCCTCATCATCTTAAAAGGGAATCCAGGGAATGCTATAATTGGTGGTTGCTATGGCACTTAGAGGCACAGATGAACAAAAGCCATTGCCAAGAATTTTTCACCACGGGGCGACTTCTGGAGAGGCCGTAAATCCCTTTTTAAGTTCAGCGGACGGGTTAACACAGCAACCAGATGTTGTAACGACGCGGGCTTTGAAGCATCTGCATATTCTGCACTAGGTGAGTCAAATTAGACTTTAAAAACAAAGAGGTGCACATCCTTTCAGTACAATCAAGAGAAAAGTACATGCAGCCAGACGATAATCAAATCACCAAACGCGAAAGTAAATAACGAGGACCAGATTTCCTTTGCTTCCTGTAAGAACGTAGCTAGGCCAAGAGAAAAAGAGTCTGATGATTTATAAAGTGTGCTATCAGCAAACGGTCCATGTCTGGGACTGTGGAATTCAGGGACGTGTATGAGACCATCCAAAAGTGAATAACACTTATGAGATATTTGGATCGTCTCACTTGAGTACAACAGCTCCTGAAAGGCATCTGGGAGTTTCCTCATGCGACTTAAATGTTTGTTTATTCCATTTTTGGATGTGTGCAACTTTTGTCTGATTGCTTAAAAATGTAATAAAAATCTCTAACCCCAACTACACACACCACTAATGAGGACTAATACTTTAAACATCACAAACAGATGACAGTGCGATAATCTGTAAACCGAAAACTCATTTTGTGGATAAATGTTGTTCTAAGAAAAAGACTGAAACGTTTATGGATCAAGAGGTTAATTAAAAAAGAAAATACATGGCATCTCAAACAACAGAGCTCTGATGGGGTGAACTGGGAGCTGAGGGAGTGTAGGTCAGAGGTCAATGAGGGGGCAGGAAAACAGGGCGGGGCTTGAAGATAGAGAGATGTTTTTTAAAAAAAACTTCAAGTTCAGGCAGGAACAATTACTGTCAACCACGCTGATTACTCGCACACTTGATCAAACCGTATGGGGAATGTGATGGCCTACTTTACGGAAGAGAAATCGCTCTGTATCGCACTGATATTCACATGTTCTTCATTCAGTTATAAACATCTATAAACTTTCAGATTAATCCAAAGTACACCAGAAGCAAGAGATTGCCTTCACGTCAATGTAGTTCACATTTGTGGAGTCTGAGAAAGTCTGGGATACAAGTAAACATGGAACACAAATGTTTTGAATTAAAAATGAATAAATAAATAAAAAGTCATGGCGCAAAATGTTTTTAGAATTCTTTTCGTATCAAATACTATTCTGAAATGTTATGTTAATGAAAGTTATTATAAGTTGTTACTTTGTTGTTTTGTGTGTAGACAAAATCAGCTAAATTTGGTTTCGTAACTCTAGTTTTATAATTTAGCACTAAATGCCCCAATTATAAACTTTTAAGTGTTTCAACGTTTCACTTAAGTTGCTATGCTGATGATGTTTGTCATTAAAATGTGTATTAAATTAGAACACTCACGGTCCCATGCTGTACATAAATCCTCAATTTAACTAGAATTTTTGTGAATCAGGTTGAGGTTAGCAATGGTGCTGAAATTATGTTTACAGTAATTATTTTGTGTTGCTGTAATTAACCCTACACTTTTAACAGGAATATTCAGGGCTCAATTTAAGTTAAGCTCAATTGATGGGATCTGTGGATTATTTTATTTTGTTACAGTAATCAACATTAAGACATTAATGTTAAGACAACAACATTAGTGTATTGAGTGTTTTAATCAGACTAAAATCATGTTAACACACATTGTTTATGTCTTGAGTCTATACTTTGAAACAGTGAGTATTTTAATGTTTACAGATTGGTCCTATTGACTTCTATTGTACAGTAAGTGCCTCACTGTAATTGTGGGAAAAGTTTACACTTTTTTGTGGTAGTCAACAGTATGCCACAAATGCTTTCGATTGAGCTTAACTTGTATTAAACCTGGAACTTTCCTTTAAATGTATTGAAGCCTAAAATCCCAAAACACACATTTGAATCTGTGACTGATGAGCACACATGTATCTGTTCAAGTGCAGAAATGGAGAAGGCTCAATTCAAGAGTGCCATGAGGTCAAAGGGTCAGCTCCTGATATCTTCACATTCTTTGCTTTGACATGCATGGATATATGGACTCCAGGCATGGAGGCAGATTTCAACACTGGGGTCAGTAGTTACAAGCTGTCCAAGACATGTCTTGATTATCTACCGGTTTCCAAGCGCAAGTATTCAGCAGCTAAACATCCGGCCAGGCACAAACGATGGAATGCTCTGAAATATATGATACATCATGATTCCTGGGAATCAGGAGCTTAAGGTTTTCACACTAATTAGCATATTTCTTGGCATTTATGTGCAACTTAAAATGGCAAAAAAAAAAATTAAAATCTTCAGCAGTCTAGGGCTGCATAAATTTCCGGAAAGGTATCTGAGACAACGATTACGGATGCAGCGATGAAATACTCATAAAAGCTGTCAAATACAGAGTGCAGTCTACTCCTGTTGCTTCATCATTTTCCATATATAATGCGTTTTTGCAGCGTACAATTATTATTATTTTTTTCCCTTTTTCACCCAATTTGGAATGCCCAATTCACAATGTGCTTTTAAGTCCTCGTGGTCACATAGTGATTTGCCTCCGTCCAGGTGGTGGAGGACGAATCCCAGTTGCATCCGCGTCTGAGACCATCAATCCGTGCATCTTATCACGTGGCTTGTTGAGCGCGTTGCCACGGAGACATGGTGCGTGTGTAGGCTTCACGTCATCCACCGCGGCATCCACGCTCAACTCACCACGCGCCCCACCGAGAACGAACCACATTATAGCAACCATGAGGAGGTTACCCCATATGACTCTACCCTCCCTAGCAACCGGGCCAATTTTGTTGCTTAGGAGACCTGGCTGGAGTCACTCAGCACACCCTGGAATTCGAACTAGCGGACTCCAGGGGTGGTAGCCAGCATCTTTATCACTGAGCTACCCAGGCCCCCCAGCGTACAATTTATTAAAAAACTGGATAACAGGTAAGTTTTGTTGGGCAACTAAGTAGGCCAATGTGAAGTTGATTTACTGAAGCATATAACAGTGACAAAGTAATTCAGTTTAACAGTTCTCATGTGGCATGACATTGAACAGCCACGTATTCAATGTAACTTCTATTGATCGAAATTAGTATCATAGTGTGATAATCGGTGATTATGATTTTTGTCATAATCCTGCAGCCTTCACACGGGGGTGAAATGTGCATAATTGTCATGAAAATACACAATGTAGATGCAAAAAAAAATAAAAAATAAAAGTTTTAGAGTAAAATAGGACCAGGACATTTTCTTAACATGTTCAGTGAGAATCACCCTAAAGTGCTATCAAAAAAGAATAAAACAATTTGTGAAATAAGGATTATTAAACAACAAGCCACAGATGCTATCTTTGATGTTAAGAAATGCAAAATGTATGGGGGGCTGGGTAGCTCAGCAAGTAAAGACGCTGACAACCACACCTTGAGTCACAAGTTCAAATCCAGGGTGTGCTGAGTGACTCCAGTCAGGCTTCCTAAGCAACCAAATTGGCCCGGTTGCTAGGGAGGGTAGAGTCACATGGGGTAACCTCCTCGTGGTCGCTATAATGTGGTTCTCGCTCTCCGTGGGGTGCATGGTAAGTTGTGCATGGATGCTGCGGAAAATAGCGTGACGCCTCCACATGTGCTACATCTCCACGGTAACGTGCTCAACAAGCCACATGATAAGATTTACGGTTTCAGACGCGAAGGCAACTGAGATTTGTCCTCCGCCACCCAGATTGAGGCGAGTCACTACGCCACCACGAGGACTTAGAGCGCATTGGGAATTGGGCATTCCAAACTGGGGAGAAAGGGGGAGAAAATCCCCCCCCAAAAAGCTAAATGTAACAATGTTTGTTAATGTTACGTTAATAATAATGTTGCAGTGTTTTGTCTAGTTAGCTGCCTTCTGAGACTGTTAAAATTGCTAAAATTATATATATATATATATATATGAGAGAGAGAGAGAGAGAGAGAGAGAGAGAGAGAGAGAGAGAAGTTAATAGTTATAAATGTCATAAAACTTTAATTAATATATTTATTTAAATACTCGTACACTAAAAAAATTAAAATAAATTTTTTTTTTTTACCCTATTTTTAAGATTTATGCATTTCCATTTCATAACAAAATTCAAATTAAATTGTGTGATGTAACCGTTTAACAAAAATAAATTAATTTTGGAGTTAATGACTAATGAAAGCTTTCTCAAGTGTTACCAAAAAAGCTAGAAAATTAGATTACATAGATAAACATAAAATGTGTTCATTGCTGTTTCTAAAAGGACAAACATTTAGCAAAGTATGACATACTATTGTATTATCAATTTGAGCACTAGCAGTTCTCTACTTTATCAATATTGTAATGACATTAACATTTGTGTGGTGGACTAGATAACTACCATCCGAAATCACAAGCAATTTGGCCACAAGTCTCAAGAATCCTTTCATTCATCTTTTGAAATGTGTGTGTGAATAGACATTGACTGCTTTGATATCAAGCATGTGTAGACATGAGCCAAACTCATTTAGCGAGCAGCACACCCCAGGCCGAGCGCTTTGTTTGCGTACGACATCCAGATGTAGCTTTAGCAAACAGCATATATGAGTCTGTGCAACCCTGCGAAATCTACCTTTTTCTGGACAAAAAAACAAAAAAACTCAAACACAAAATTCCTATTTAGATTTAACGGAGTTTAAAAAATAATGGTAACCAGTTAGTAATCAGTACAGGATCTAAGATTCATTTATAAACATTTGAGCCTAAAATTCTGATGTTGATTTTTATTTTATTTTTTTGTCTTTGGACACATTATGTCACCTACCCATATTAATCCATGATCATTTTCAGGTCACAGTATGAAAAACATTCAGTTTATGACCCGAGACCGTCAAAGCCAGACAGTACTATTACATTTCCCATGAGTCTAAACACGTAGACACGTGCAGAAAAAACAATTTCACAAGCTCTACCTTCAAAGAGCGGGCATGTGATTTGAGAGGTAGAGAGAAAGTTCGGCTCTACTGTGAGACAGGAAAACACAACAAGGAAGAGAGGAAATTAAATGAGAGGACAGGAAATTAGCAGATACAGGTAAGAGGGTAAGACACTTAGAGATGGAAAGACAGATGAAATCTGAGTTCTTAACAGAGAAACATTTTGTTACCAGTACAATATGCGCAGACTGTCCGAGTGCAGCCTAGTTTTTTTTAGACACGTGGACAGTCCGCGTCTTTGCGCGCTGTCGGCAAGAGTTTCCAAAACAGTCGTAACGCGCATGTGTCTAATGCGTCCGTACAGGCTCGCGGTCAAAAGAGTATACTTTGAAAGGCTAGAGCGCTTGAATGTGCGTGAGTGAAATGAACTGAACACTAGAGGCGCTTCTTCAACAATACCTACGATTATACGGTCACTTTTTTTGATTGAGGCTTTTGATTTGGTCTATTGACCCATTTCCTGCTTCTTGCAGTTTCTCGAACACTTGCTTGAACAAAGTGGTATTACGCGATTTGCGACCGTCTAGTCTTTCAGATATTTTTAAATCTTTCAAAATGTTTAGCAAGAACATAGTACCAATTTTGATTCCCGCATACCATTTCTTCAGCTAGAGCTACTTTGGCGTGCATGAAACGTCATGACGTCAATGGCACGTCTGTAATGCGCAGAAAGATCTGATTAAGTGTGTACATGGCTAATACTTTCCCGTTGAACGGATTATCAAAAGGTTTACACCACCCCTTTAAATCTGATTGAAATTTCATGCTCTGTTCCTCACACAATGCTATCTTATGACATCTAAACACTTTTACTATAGTGCATGACTTATTTGAATGTTTGCATTACTTTACCAACTACATTTCCAAGCTTGTTCGAGTGTGAACAAATTGTGCGGTAGCTCGACTGATAGAGCATTGCACTTGTGATGTAAAGGACCGGGGTATGAGTCCTGAAGAGCATGTGAGCCCACAGTGTCATAGAAGCACCACGAAATGACACGGTTGCTTTTTATGGCACTATCGGTTAGGTGTAGGTTTAAGGTTTAGGATAGGGAAGTCAGTTTTTGTTCATTTGCGCCACACAGTGGACATTCAACTTTGGAACTGCCGCAACACGTGCAAGGAACCACGTAATATCACTTTGCAAATATGTCGGCAGTCACATCATTTTCATTAGGCTGGACGCAACGCATACTTGTGTTCTGAATTCTGTCTGACACATTTCAGTATGCAACAACTAACGAAGCCAAGCTTGTGTAAATTGTGATGAGTATGTTTCGGACCGAAGTATGAGCAATAATGACGCTTGCCTTAGTAAGCACTACTAAAGATTATGTAAGCGCTATACATTCAATGATAAGCCATTGTGATGGACCCTGGCACTACTGTTTGTGCCACCATGGTTTCAGATAAAACATTTACAAGCAGCGAATTGAAAACTGTCTAGTGCAATTGCTGCCGAGATTCTCCTAAAGTCACGTAATTTGTCTTTTTGATCTTGATAATAATAACTGCAATAAATAGCTTTAACGAGTATAAAAAACAAACAGTCCTACATCAGGTTAATACATTCCAGCTGTTCCCTCAACCTTCTACAGTCTCCATTCTGTTTAGTAAACCAGAATAAGAGCGCTAGACATCGGTCTAATTTGAGGTTATGACGGGGTTCTGGTTGCTTTGAGTCTTTAATCGTGGTTTATGGGATCAGGTGACCTTTGATCTGCTCTGGGCATCTTCACAGACTCCACGGGTTTCTCATGCTCGGACCGAGTTATACACGAAGAGCAGGGATGCATCAACAGTGTCTTAAAGGGAGAGTTAACTCGCATGCCTTTCTTTCTTGAACTTTCTTAACTTTTGAGGCCACTCTTTTTTTGTACAATTAAAAAGTAAACCAAGATGGAGGCTGTCAAGGTCCAAAATGGTAAAAAAACAGCACCATAAAATCAGACCATACTTCTCATGCTATCGTGTCCACATGCTATTACACATCTCATAAACACACATCTAATATTACTTGCAAAATCCATTAATCAAAGCAGGGCAAACACTTAACAAAAATCCTCTTTTGGTTCTCCTTGTTCAAAATACTGCTTTGTCTTTGAACACACCCATTACAGAAACACAACAGTTCGAAGGTGGATCAGGGATTATGGTACTGACAAGAGAAAATCTCCACATAAATAGCTATTTGTCTATTGGCTAAAGGAATATTCCGGGTTTGAAATAAGTTAAACTCAATAATGTTGAGCAGCACAAAAAGTAATTTCAACTTGTCCCTACTTTTCTATAAAATAAAAGCAAAAAGTCTGTAAACGCTGTGAACTATTTCAGTATAGTCATCATCCACAAGAGGAAATATCCAATTTTATAACTTCGTTACCATGACGACGTAACACCGTAAACCCTAAAACTACTGTAAATGGTGATTTAAACAATTTTACGGCTCAAACAATACACGTTTTAACAGAAGAATTAATGCAAGTGGTTTAATACAATTATAAGTCTTACATTTCTGCCTTTAAAATCTTCCAAATATTGGCCCCATTCACTTCCATTGTAAGTGTCTCACTGAAACCTCCATTTGTACTTTTTTTGTTGTTGTTGACAAATGCTGTCGATTGAGCTTAACATGTTTTGAACCCAGAATATTCCTTTAACATTACCCAGTGGCCCACATGGCCTAGCCCTAGGAGATGCCAGACAAAAAGGAACTTCATTCCAGATGTGTATTTTTGATGAACAATTACAAAAACAACCATTTTTTTCCTGGAACTTTAATATTTAACATTCAATATTGCACATAACCTGATATGACCTCTCAAAAGCCCATTGTAGCCTGTGTCTATTCCCAGCACAAGACTGTTGACCATTATATAGGCACAACTGCTCAATTTTGTCTGGAAAAAAAACGTCCTTTGGCGAGTAGTACAGCGCAGCTGAGCTGCCAGAAGCCATGTTCAGCTAAGTGGAATGGCAGTATGGTAGATCATTATAGTACCGAGGGGGTTTGGAAAGCAAACGGTTCCGCTTGACTGCATGAGTTTCTGTTTGGAGCAGACAGCAAACTTTCAAGCGTTCATCACAATCCAAGAACACTAAAGCCAGGCTGGAAAAAAACGCTGGTCAGAGACTAAAATTATTGTAGAGTATGTGTACGACTCGTTCCATAGCTGCGACAGAACAAATGGCAGCATTTATGGAGCATTTAAGCAAGGCGCAACTCAAATTTTACATATTTTTTTCCCATTCCATTATTCGCTAAAGCAACAAAATCATAGTGTAGCATATTCACAATTAGAGGTCAACCAATAGTGGATTTGACTGATACCGACAACTAAGGTGGTGGATAAGCGATTAATCGGCTGATAGGTTTTAAAATAAAAATAAAAAAACGGATCATTTAAAAAACCAACTAACATTGCCGATTAGTCAGTAAAACCGATATATGGGTCTACCTCTATTCACAATATATTTGTGATGACGAATGATGAATCATGAATATTGCTTTGATTTTAATGAGCTTTTTATTTGGTCTATAAGACTGCTTAAGACAAAGAGAGTGTCATTAGTAGAGGTGGGAAAAAATATCGATATGTTTTTTTTCTTTTTTTTCTCAACACTTACTTATTGCCCAATTCCCAATGCGCTCTAGGTCCTCGTGGTGGCGTAGTGACTCGCCTCAATCCAGGTGGCGGAGGACGAATCTCAGCTGCCTCCGCGTCTGAGATCGTCAGTCTGCGCATCTTATCACGTGGCTTGTTGAGCGTGTTACTGCGGAGATGTAGCACGTGTGGAGGCTTCACGCTATTCTCCACGGCATCCACGCTCAACTCACCATGTGCCCCACCGAGAGCGAGAACCACATAATGGCGACCACGAGGAGGTTCACCCATGTGACTCTACCCTCCCTAGCAACCGGGCCAATTTGGTTGCTAAGGAGGTCTGGCTGGAGTTACTCAGCACGCCCTTGATTCGAACTCGCGACTCCAGGGGTGGTAGTCAGCGTCTTTACTCGCTGAGCTACCCAGGCCCCCCTAAATGACTACATTTCGTTTTTTGTTTGTTTAATTTGAACGATGGCTGTACCGTGAGCAAATGTTGATGGTTGAATGAGCGCATCGCACATTAACGAGAGAGAAGTGCACAGTTGTTTTTGCCTCATTCGTGCAATGTGTGATTAGACGTGTTACTAGATCTCATCTTTGGACACACATTACACGGAACAAGTCAAGCCAATCTTTTACTCGCATAATCTTTTTGTCCTTACTGAAAGTGGATTTTGGACCAATGACCTTTTGTGGTGGGCGGGGCTATCTTGCGCAATGAAAACCGAAACGAATTGATGATTCATTTTTTTAGGCCAGGGCTGAACGATTAATCGGGAAAAAAGAAAAAAAAAAATCGCAATTGCGATATAACGTAGTGCGTTTATCAAATCGCAAAGGCTGCGATTTTATTAAATAAATAGTCTGCATGCTTCTCGATGCGCTTAATGTACACTACCGGTCAAAAGTTTTGAAACACTACTGAAATGTTTCTCATGATCTTAAAAATCTTTTGATCTGAAGGCGTATGCTTAAATGTTTGAAATTAGTTTTGTAGACAAAAATATAATTGTGCCACCATATTAATTTATTTCATTATAAAAATAACATTTATTTAAAAAAAAATAAAAGTTTTTAAAATTGATGACTTGGACCAAATAATAAAGAAAAGCAGCCAATAAGTGCCCAACATAGATGGGAACTCCTTCAATACTGTTTAAAAAGCATCCCAGGGTGATACCTCAAGAAGTTGGTTGAGAAAATGTCAAGAGTACATGTCTGCAAATTCTAGACAAAGGGTGACTACTTTGAAGATGATAAAATATAACACAGTTTTGATTTATGTTGGATTTTGTTTAGTCACAACATAATTCCCATAGTTCCATTTATGTTATTCCATAGTTTTAATGACTTTACTATTATTCTAAAATGTGAAAAAAAAAAAAAAAAAAAAATTATAATAGAGTGTTTCAAAACTTTTGACCGGTTGTGTATGTGCGCAGATCTGTTCTCTATAGTGTATTACACACACTCAAAGCACGCGTAAGGCTAATGAGCTGAGCGCGCGTTATATTTACAGCACTGTAGATTCACTAATTGCACATTTTCTGAGTTCCAAATATGCGTGGGTGCTAAAAGTTACTATCCAAATCTAACAATACCTCATAACATAACAACACCCCATATTGTTTGAGGACAAAAGAGCATTTTTCTGCAGTGAAAGGCCATTGTGAACTCTACTACAAAAAAGGCTTAAGGGTTTAACCGAACTGCCTAGCTATGCTGCATGCAAAAGTTAATTAGTACATGAAATTAGTACATAAATATGCTACTGTTTTATAATAATAATAATAATAATAATAATATTCAAAATAAATTTCCATAATCACTATAAGGTTCCATTTGTTAACATTAGTTAATGCATTAGTTATCATGAACAAACAATGGACAATATATATATTTACAGCATTTATTAATCGTTGCTAATGTTAGCTAATAAAAATACCATTGTTGATTGTTAGTTCATGTTAGTTCATAGTGCATTAACTAATGTTAACAAATACAACTTTTGATTTGAAAAATGTATTAATATAAGCTGATAATGCTATGTTTATCAAATGCTTTACAGGTATTGTTTATTGTTAGTTCATGTTAACTAATGTTTGTAACTAACGTCAACAAATGGAACCTTACTGTAAAGTGTTATCTAATTTCTTAATAATAACTTATTATTGGGCTCCAAAAAATAATGATGAAAAAGGGACTCTGACCCTATCACAAAGTCGACATAACAGGTACACAGTGAACAGATAAAATGTGAAGGTGATTATTCCCCTCTATGTTTCACGGTATAGTATAGAGCATGTTTGCCCATTATTTAATTTTGGTCAAAACGAAACATTAACTAGTAAAAAAAAAAAAAAAAAAAAATTAATCATATCGCAAATCAAATCGCAATAAAAAAAAAAAAAAAAAAAAAAAAAAAAAAAAAAAAAAAAAAATCGCAATTCGATTTTTTGCCCAATACGTTCAGCCCTATTTGAAGTGCATCACTTGTCACAATGGGTTAGGACTAGGGTTGTGTGAGACTAGTCGACTAAACAGTTCTGATGCTGCTAGTCGACACTGGAATTACTAGTCGGTTAATATTTCCCCCCATTAAACTATTCAACATTTTTACACATTTACGTTTGGCTTTATATTTTTACCGAGGCTGCACTTAAATTACTATCATATTAATGTTACACATTTTAAATATAATTAATAATACAAATATTATTTAAAAAAAGAGGATATCTGGAACATATACAAAGTAGCATTTCACCTCAGGCTGCGCGTCGTCCTTCCCTCTCTCCCTCGCGGTGCGCACAGGAAAATGACCTCTCGCTAGACAAGAAAACTCAGCAAAGTAGCTATGAAATCACTTCGGTGGTGGTGTGGCAAGCAGATTTCCGAAATGTTTGAAAGTCCCTATGTTTGTTTTCACATCTGAGTCTTCTTTAAATCTATGCGTGCTTATAAGTTAATTCCCCGCCGATTGGGCTTTCTCAAGCGCAGGATAGTCACCTCAGGCGAGTCAAGTCCCGTCTTTCACCGGACCAATGTGAAAGTACGTGCTAATTTTGCTCATCAAAAATAAAAAACATTTATCTGCTGATTAAGAAGGCTATTTTTAATGAGGTGCCGACTGCTTAACGGGTTAAACTATCTTTTATTCTGTGTGCACTTCATGTTTAGAATAAATTAGGTTTATTGTAGGCTACATCACAGGCCTATTTATTTATTTTACATCATAATTGTTATTGGTTAACGTTCTTTACCGAACAGCTGTCATATTAGATCAATGGCTAATGCACGACTGCACGTTATGAAATACGCGCAACTTTTTTAGCTATTTTTTTTCTCTCTCGTAGATTTGGCTTAGCCTACCTGCTAATTATTTTCAACAATGTCCTGACTGTTTTAATATGTTAAGTTACTTTTACTTGGTGAATTCCGTTTAGAACAGGCTATTAGGGTTGCGCTATTGGTCCTACACTATTCATTCAATTGAGTTCATTAAATAAACCTGTATTCGCTAACGTTGATTTAGTGAATGCTTGTCATGTTCTATAATTAATGTTCAATGATCATAATTAAAGGTGAGCACGTCGCAGATAAATGCAACTTTTCAGCAGAATTTAGCGTCAGATTGGGAATAGAGAAGTATTTTAAATGGGTCACATAAACAAAATCTTTTTTTTTTTTTTTTTTTTTTTACTGTTTTCTGAAAGTTGGTTTCTTTTTAGACTAGTCGAGTTTAAAATTTCCATTTAAACGTCAGTGAAATTAGTCATTCCGCACATCCCTAGTTAGGACAAAAACTCTTAACATGGAAGTATTGTATCGCTTTCACTGTATCATGTTTGGCCAGGACCGTTTCTGACCACTTTAGTGCCCTGGGCGAGATCCCTATTACCATCTTGTGGCTCTACTTATAAAATAGTGAGTATTTTAACATTCACGGATTGGCCCCATTTACTTTCATTGTAAGTGCCTCAATGGAAGCCCAGATTTTTGCTTTTTTTTTAAAAAAACGAGGGGGAAGTCAAAATGTACTTTGTGGTAATCAACATTATACCACAAATGCTGTTGATTCAGCTTAACTTGTATTGAACCTGGAATATTACATTAATTTAAATGCTCACCTCAGTGTGGTCATATTGGGTTGGTTCTGCAGATGCTCCTGCCATTGGTGCTGCATGCAGAAACAGCGGATGCCTTGCACGCCACACAAGCCCATGGGAAGCGCTGCGGATGGCACAGCGCTCTGAAAGAGGGCACAATCCTGCTGGTTCCCGTTGCAGCAGATGGGCTGGCACAGGGTGCAGCAAGCGCAACAATGGGGTGGCAGAGAGTTGGGTAACAGTACGGCTAGCCGCTGAGAGTCTGTGCCATGCATTGAGGACGAGGAAGAGGTGGAGCATGATGACGACTGACGTACAGTTCCATTCGTTTTAAGCCCACCGTTTCGACCCGACCACTGCGGCTGGATTTGTTCATCATCAGGATGTGCGGGGACCCTTTTGGATGGAGACACTCCCAGGTCTTCCTCCGAGTTTTCGTTGGTGTTTGGGTAACTTTTTTCGCTGGCACCTGTTGAGGGTCCACCATTGCTGAGGGTCCGGAGGTCATCGGACCCCTCACTCAGGGCCATTATCCTTCCTGCCTGTGGACTGACAGCAAGCTGCTCAGTTCTTTACTCTGTAAACAAACACACAATCGTGGTCATTCATCGAGATGGCTCTGAATCCCAAGATGGCTAGGGATTGACTCCTTTTTCATGCATCAATAATCAGAAAATTTTAAATTTTTAAATCTGTCTCTTCATACATATTTCTCAACACAACTTTGGTAAAGTGTGAGCGGCAGGGTAAATTAAATGGTGTTGCACACCAGATTTGTCTGGCGGATGACATGGCAAGTGTTCGAAAATTCTAAAAAATATTTTCTTTGAAGATACGCACACCGCAGCTTGTCATCTGTCGACAGCGCACAGCTACGACTTCGGAGGCTGCTCAAAATTCTGCAGCGCCACTGAGCACAACTCATAACTCTTTTTACATTAAATTCAACCCAAATCATTATCAAAGGACATAGATCATTTACTCTAGCCATCACTGGATGATATAGAATCAGAATCAGCTTTATTGCCAAGTATGCTTACACATACAAGGAATTTGACTTGGTGACAGAAGCTTCCAGTGCACAAACAATACAACAACAAGACAGAAATAATAAAAAATAGAATAAAGAATAAAAATAAGTGAATAGAATATAAAAGTTGATATAAAAATACACAATAAGACACAAAAATATACGTATATACAAATACAATCTGTTATATACAGTGCAAGGGAATGTAATGTGCAGAAGAGGTAGGATATGTTAAATAAATATAATTGACTAAGCTTGTTATTGCACATAATTATTGCTCAATGGCCAGTTTTAACTATTCATGAGATTTTTCCTGAGGGAAAAAGCTGTTCCTGTGCCTGCCTGTTCTGGTGCTCAGTGCTCTGTAGCGCCGGCCAGAAGGCAACAGTTCAAAAAGGTAGTGGGCTGGGTGAGTGGGGACCAGGGTGATTTTTCCAGCCCTTTTACTCACTCTGGAAGTGTATAGTTCTTGGAGGGTGGGAAGGTGAGAACCAATAATCCACTCAGCAGTCTGAACTGTCCTTTGTAGTTTTCTGATATCTGATTTCATAGCTGAACCAAACCAGACAGTTATTGAAGTGCAGACGACAGACTCAATGACTGCTGAGTAAAACTGTATCAGCAGTGCATGTGGCAGGTTGAACTTCCTCAACTGGTGAAGGAATTAGAATTGCTGCTGGGCCTTTCTCACAATGGAGTCAATGTGGGTCTCCCACTTCAGGTCCTGAATGACTCCAATGCTGCCACAGTGCTGTTCAGAATGATGCGGGGGGTGGGGGGGGAAGCGTATTCAGCTCCAGGTTGTTTTGGTTGCACCAGACAGCCAGCTGTTCAACCTCCCTTTGGTATGCAGACTCATCGGCATCTTGCATGAGGCCGATGACAGCAGTGTCATTTGCAAACTTTAGGAGCTTGACAGAGGAGTCTTTGCCGTGCAGTCATTTGTGTACAGGGGAAAGAGTAGTGGGGAGAGCACACATCCCTGGGGGGCGCCAGTGCTGATCATACATGTGTTAGAAGTGAATTTCTCCAGTCTCACTAGCTGCTGCCAGTCCATCAGAAAGCTGGTGATCCACGTGGGAACAAAGAGTTGGTTTAATTTAGTCTGGAGAACAGCTGGGATGATGGTGTTGAAAACCAAAATGAAGTCCACAAAAAGGATCCTTGCATATGTCCCTGGTCTTTTCAGATGTTGCAGGATATGATGCAATCCCATGTTGACTGCATCATCCACAGACCTGTTTGCTCAATAAGCAAATTGAAGGGGGTCCAGAAAGGGTCCAGTGATGTCCTTCAGGTGGGCCAACACCAGTCTCTTAAAGGACTTCATGACCACAGATGTCAGAGCAACAGTTCAGTAGTCATTAAGTCCTGTGGGACGGGGATGATGGTGGATCATTTGAAGCAGCAGGGAACTTCACACTGCTCCAGTGATCTTTTGAAGATCTTTGTGAAGATGGGGGCCTGCTGGTCAGCACAGGCTTTTAAAAAGATGGGTGAAATGCCATCGGGGCCTGATGGTATCTTTGTCTTCTTTTTCCGGAAGACCCGGCACACAGCCTCTTCACATATCCTAAGTGCAGGTTGAGTAGCAGGATGGGGGAGGAGGGGGATCACAGGAGGTCAGATTGGGTGTGGGGTGTGAGACTTGGCTTTTTTTTTTTTTTTACAGAAAAACAAATACCTTTGTAACTTTTGTGTGTATGATGACTAGATTCACAACTTTGGACTGCCACCTGCACTGCATCGACGCATCCTGTGTGTGATACCTGTGCCTTGTCCTATATAACCCCCTTGTGGTCTCCCAAAGCTACTACACCAGACTACATTAAATGGAAAACCAACTGACAGTGATTTGGAAAGCACACAAATTAGGCCTCTAATTTAAATGTCAACTTATGTTAATATATCGATGCCTCATAAACGTACCTTGAAAATAAAGTGTCAATCAATAATCGAAGTATTGATATTTTAGGACATTCCTATGGATCAACCCCTGCAAACAACGGCAAGAAGATTTTTTTAATGATTTTTCTTTCGTGTTTGACGGAAGTAGGAATGTGCACGAGTATCCGACTAATGGAGCAATCGTTCTGCAAAGCTAGTCAAGTATTAAAAATGCTACTCGAGGGCCTGGGTAGCTCAGTGGTAAAAGACGCTGGCTACCACCCCTGGAGTTCGCTAGTTCGCTAGTTCGAATCTCAGGGTGTGCTGAGTGACTCCAGCCAGGTCTCCTAAGCAACCAAATTGGCGTGGTTGCTAGGGTGGGTAGAGTCACATGGGGTAACCTCCTCGTGGTCGCTATAATGTGGTTCGTTCCCAGTGGGGCGCATGGTGAGTTGAGCGTGGATGCCGCGGTGGATGGCGTGAAGCCTCCACATGCTCTATGTCTCCGTGGCAACGCGCTCAACAAGCCACGTGATAAGATGCACGGGTTGACGGTCTCAGACGCGGAGGCGACTGGGATTCATCCTCCGCCACCCGGATTGAGGCGAATCACTACGCCACCACGAGGACTTAAAAGCGCACTGGGAATTGGGCATTCCAAACTGGGTGAAAAAAAAAATAAAAATAAAAAAAAAATAAAAAAAAAATGCTACTCGAATAATGCAATTTAATTTTCCTTTAATTTCAATTTCACATTTGCCTGCTGTGAGCAGTGCTGAATTACAGTGTACTTTCCCTTTGAATCTCTCACTAAATCTCGCAGTTACAACTGAGTCTACTGGTGGTGCACTGTGGATATGTGTTGTTGAAGTGTTGGATGAGAGAAGAAGATATAATGGCATCTATGCTTTCAAGAAAAGCCAAGTGTGGCAATACTTGCAATGTTTTTCTCCCCTTTTCTCCCCAGTTTGGCAGCCCAATTCCCAATGCGCTCTAGGTCCTCGTGGTGGCATAGTGACTCGCCTCAATCTGGGTGGCGGAGGATGAATCTCAGTTGCCTCCGCGTCTGAGACAGTCACTCCGCACATCTTATCACGTGGCTTGTTGAGCGCGTTACCGCAGAGACATAGCGCGTGTGGAGGCTTCACGCTATTCTCCGCGGCATCCACGCACAACTCACCATGCGCCCCACCGAGAGCGTGAACCACATTATAGCGACCACGAGGAGGTTACCCCAATGTGACTCTACCCACCCTAGCAACCGGGCCAATTTGGTTGCTTAGGAAGCCTGGCTGGAGTCACTCAGCACGCCCTGGATTTGAACTCACGACTCAAGGTGTGGTAGTCAGTGACTTTACTCGCTGAGCTACCCAGGCCCCCAATACTTGCAATATTTTGATTCTTATTGAATTCTACTCCATTGGTATTCAATTCTTGTTGGAGCAATGCAAGCCAACTGATGAGAATCAGCTAAGTGGTGAGAGAAAGTGCAAGAAACTTATCAGACCATTTGTATGTGTGTTTATTTGTTAAATCTCTGAACACCAGCAGAGTTCATTTAATAAAAAGCCAACTTTCACCATTTGTTGTTCTGAATAATAACACGTGAAATGATAAAAATGTGATGGTCTTTATGTAGACTCAGAGTTTATGTATGTGCATTACCCTCATGCCGTCAGTGTTGGTTTCTATGTAAGCTCCAGGTGAGTGCAGATGTTTTTTAAAATCTGTTTTCCCCATTTTTATTTATGCATAATGTTCATTTAATTTTTTTCCCAAACGAAAGTTATGGGAAACTTAGTTTAAGTTATCTTATTTTAAAACAGTTCTTGGAAATGTTTGTGAATAAAACAAAATTGTGTCAACTTTAATTGAGGACTCATTTTTTTATTGGACTGGAGGATTTAGAGAGTGGATTAGAGGACTCGACTTCAAAATTACTCGTAAATGCCCATCCCTAAAAGACAGTAATTTAGGTTTGGAGCAACATGAGAGTAAGTCAATTAAATTTTTGAGTAAACTATTCCTTTAACAATTCAGTCCCTTAAAACTACATTATGGATGATTTTTTTTGGTATTGTATTTTTGTTTTTTGTATCGACTGAGTACATAACAAATCAGTGTCCAAAACAATGTCCTTACATTACCCCTATTCACTACGATAAACCTAAAAAATTATTTGTATTTTGAGCTGTCGGGTCGAATTTTGAGCAAAATCCCTGGCTTGGATGTTTATCTGTTAACTGTAACTGTTGTCAGGTAGGGTTGTTGAAACTTATATTGCTTGTCATGGTCGTATGAATCTGACATTACTCATGTGTTAACCATTCGCGATGTATCTACATTGTCCGGTGTTGTTACTGTAACATGTTTACTAATATTCATGACTTCATGAATTTATAACATTTCTGTAGTTTCCAGGTTGCCTAAGAGTGTGTGCCACAGTTTTCTCATTTCTTTTGCCCCAGTCACAGAAATGCACAAGCTGTCACTTATTGTAATTTGAGTAAATAGTCTATCTATTCACAAATATGTTTTAAAGCCACTATAATTACAAGTTACTACATAGTTCCCCATTAAATGTAAAATCATCTCAAGTTGTTTAAAATGTGCCGATTTCATAGCACAGTAATTAACATATTAATTTGTTTAGTGTCCATCTATCTATTACTGTATAACTTTAATGCTACAGAAATTATTAATTAAATGTATTTTTGTAATTTTTATATTGCATATTTCTGTTGACCTCTCTCATCAACAAGGTGTTTCCGTCCACAGAACTGCCGCTCACTGGATGTTTTTTGTTTTTGGCACCATTCGGAGTAAATTCAAGAGACTGTTGCATGTGAAAATCCCAGAAATACTCAAACCAGCCCGTCTGGCACCAACAATCATGCCACTGTCCAAATCACTGAGATCACATTTTTTCCCCATTCTGATGGTTGATGTGAACATTAACTGAAGCTCCTGACCCGTATCTGCATGATTTTATGCACTGCTGCCAAACGATTGGTTGATTAGATAATCGCATGGATGATTCTTGGCTCTGCCAACTCTGCTAATCATCATTATCATGAAAAAGCCATAAAACAGACAATTAAATGCAATTATTTAATGTGTTACTTGCAATTATTTATACGGCAATACACATATGACATGTTTTTTTTGGAACTATAATGAAAAAAACTTTTTTTTTATGCACCTCTTTTCCACAGTAATCCTTTAACCATTAAATTAACGAGTATGTCAGTGAGTCAAACCAGTTCTGCATTAGATTCTCAGCCCTATATTGTAAACTCACAAAGAACAGCTCTGTGAACAAAGCAACTTTCAAAAGAGTCGTCTGATTGAAAAGAGCAGGTTCGAACACACTGAGCAGACAGCGGAGTCAATATTTTACGGTGAGCTTGAATTTCAGCCCTCATGGCCAGGAAATTGTTTCAAAGCAATGACATGGGCTGCCTCTGCGATTTTAAATGTTTCATTGGATATTTAACTGTGATATGCCATGGCGTGCACTTCAAAAAAAGATACTGGATAAATGCATGGTTGTGATATTGGAACTCTGCCCAGACATATAGACTGACGCCAGGGTCAACGCTTTCTGTGAAGTAAATCACCAACGTTCACCAACATGACAGGTGGAGACCTGCAAAACTCTACTGGAAAGGAAGATTGTCTCCGGCACACATGCCAAAAGTTTTAGGGAAAAAAAACACTTATGGGTCCAGGATCATGAAAGATCTCATTTCATTTAAAAGTGAGCAGATTTCCCCTCTGTCCTGTGTTTGTGCACAAACTAAATCCAGTATCCAAAACTTTTGCTAACACCAACAAATCTGGTTGTGTACACAGTTGAACCGCATCCATTTAAAAAAGCAAACGGATAGAGAGAGCTTTCTGAAAAGGGAAACCCAGTAAAAACATCTGCAATGCTGTGAATGACCATATTTAATGCCCCCATGTATGGGTGGGCGATATGACCAAAATCCTATATCACGATATGAGTAATTTTACATCACAATAACGATATACATCACAATATAGTAAAATTTGTCTGAAAAAAAATCAATAAAAATGTATTCAAATTAAGCCATGTCGCAATGTGTAATTTTGAGTCAGTGAATTAAATACTTTATAAATGAAAACTTCTTCATCTTATATAATTTTCTCTTCATTTTAAACTTGACAAACATAGTCAAAGTAAAAAAAATAAAAATAAAAAAATGACACATTTCAGTCTGATGATGTGCACCAATTTTCTTCTTTTTCTTCTTATTATTGCCGTTATGATTATTGTTCTAGACAAGCTTTTCATCTAATGACACGTGCAGCTGTCAGTGAAAAACTGTGTTTCATTATTTCTATCAGTCTCACATGAAGCCCTGACCACTGATATATAGTGCACATGGATATATCGACATAAGGTACAAACCTTGCAAATCGCTGTTTTCTGTTCGGTATTGCGTTTTCTAAAGCTAAACCAATTCCACACCACGGAGGACGCACTTTTCCTTCATAATCTCCTCTCATCTTCTCATTCAAATGAATTTGAGGAATGAGCAGTCGCTCCGCCTTGCTCCATTTATCCGACAGAGTGTGTAATGCGTACGTGTTATATGATGTACACATTTCTCGTGTGGCAATTTTGCGTTACCGCGATAGAGACGATAATACAAAATGTATACCGGTTTGCACATTTCTACTGGTTTATCATGTCTCCCGGTATATCTTCCACTCCTTCCGAGACTGGACACTAAAACATATGTGGATATTTAAATCAAACTTAAAAATGTCTGAATGTCATTGCGTTAGATAACAAAATATTTGACTGCAATCAAATGCTGCTAGAGCTTTTCTTAGAACTAACTTCACTTTTCTGAGCCATTTTTGCAAGTATTTTTAACCCGAGTTGTTTTCTTAGTGATTTTTAGTAGATATATGAAGTAGCGGTGGCTGATATGACTAAAATCTTATATCACAATATCACTAATTTTATATCACGATACCAATATATATGATGATATAGTTACATTTTTGATATATTTAAATAACCACATTATAATACCTTTTTTGTTTCCTGATTTTCTCCCCAATTTGGAATGCCCAATTCCCAATGCACTCTAAGTCCTCGTGGTGGCGTAGTGACTCGCCTCAATCCGGGTGGCGAAGGACGAATCTCAGTTGCCTCCACGTCTGAGACCGTCAATTCGCGCATCTTTTCACGTGGAGACATAGTGCATGTGGAACTCACCATGCGCCCCACTGAGAGCGAGAACCACATTATAGCAACCACGAGGAGGTTACCCCATGTGACACTACCCTCCCTAGCAACAGGGCCAATTTGGTTGCTTAGGAAACCTTGCTGGAGTCACACAGTGCTAAATTTCACATTTCAGTCTGATGTTGTTGACTAGTATTATTATTATAAAACACTTCATTAGGCGCGTAATGGTTTAAGTCATCTCTGTAGACAATATCTGAATATCTGAAAGCAAAGCTGGTTTGTTTTCTAATATCCAACGTCATTCGAACTGAATTTGATTAAGGGTGATGATGCAGAGTTAAAAAAATCTGCATGACAAATGACACATAATTGTTGCCGCATCACACATCATTTGATGTTTTCCTCGCTAGTGTTGATTAGAATGTCAGACTCTCTCGCCGTTTGAGATGTTTGACTTCATAGCGCTTTCAGGTAAAAAAACTCAAAACTTTAAATTCAAATGGGTCAAGCAAGTTTTAAAGTTTTGTGCCGTGATAGAGAGAAACCGTGTTGAGCAGCGCAAGTGTCTGTGGAGCCTGCTGGACTCGCACGCACTTTCACACTTCAGAGATAGCGTGCGAAGCATATATTTAGAACGAGAGATTAATTTCATTGAATTTGCTTAAGTGGCACGAAATTTTGCTAGGGCGGCTGCCGAAAAATTGTCAGTACCTGAAAACCCCTGTTTCTTCAATTCTCCCAGTCTCACATAAAGCCGCTCTGCCTTCCTCCATTTCTCCGACAGAATGTGTACCGCGTACATGTTACGTGAATAGAATAAAGTGCACATTTCTTGCACGCGGTGGCAGTTTTGCGTAACCCCGATACAAACGATCTACCGGTATATCGCCCACTCCTACTATGAAGTCAGTTCTCCTCAAGTTCACACAGGTGTCCTAGCAGGGAAACCAAAGTTGGAGTTCAGTACATTAACTATGGACACACTAACGACTGACAACCAGAAAGTGTCCAAATACTTTTAAGTAGGGCTCCAACTAACGATTATTTTGATAATCGATTATTCTAACGATTATTCGACTATTCTGCGATTATTGCAACGATTAATCATTAGCTCTTAACCGATTATTCAGCTTGTGCCCCGACTTAAACGTGCTTACTAACAATAAAGAGGACAAAATCATCTTTTAAAAATATCTCTAAATGACATTCACTGAATTAAAGGAAAATAAATACTTTAATTTTAATTCAGTAAAAAAATTCACTGCAAAAAATCCTATTGTTATCAAGTGTTTTTGTCTTGCTTTCCATTTAAAACTGTCTAAAAATACAATGACTTGAGAAGCAACATAGAAGATATTTAGACTTGCTTTAAGAGAATGCATCTTTAATATAAGTGTATTTTATATATAAGTGTATTTGTTCACTTGGTTATACTTCTGCGAGTGCAGTAAAGACAAAATATACTTCTATTCAAGCTCTATTCTCTAAAAGCACATCTAAATATCTTATATGCTGCTTCTCAGGTGAAATGCACGATAAGAAATGCACAGTGACATATATTATGATTCAATAAGTCTCGAGTCATCACGTTACAATCTAGCTGCATTAAGCGTGCGCGCTAGATGGACGAGCGTCCCTGTGACAGTGTGTGCATCAGCCGGATGCAGTTTGAATCTCTCAAACTTAGATCAGGACATTCACGCAACTCGTAGAAAAGGCGCTGACCGCACAGAGAAATGCCAGTCTCGGAGTTTGTAGTATGTACATGATCTGCTTCTGTATTATTTGATCTTTAATAAAGCTATAACGCATTAAATATAACTGCATTAAAGACGTAACGCCGACAAGCAAGTTTTGCTTCAGCGGAACGGCAGCTCAAGCTCCACTTATTCCACAACGAGAGTGCTTCTGTATTTACTTATTTGATATTTTTGTATGATTCCCTCATAGTTTGCGATCTACATCACCTGAAGCTGTGAAAGTTTAGAGCGCATCTGGACTGTAATCTGTGCAATCCTCTCCTCAATCAGGCGTGAACTGCTGTGCTGCTCTCACGCGTCATCATTAGAGTTTAATGTGATCTCATGTTACGTTAAATGACATCAAACAACTATTCGACAACAAATATTATTGTCGACGTTGTCGATAATGTCGACTAATCATTTCAGCCCTACATTTAAAGTCTTCGTTTTGAACAGTATATTTATTATTTTTCATTTTAAAACTAACAAACTTCTTTATTTCAAATGTTTTTGCTTGAAAGGTGTGCTATTTTCTTTTTAATATAATTGCCACTTGCTTTAATATATTTTGTTATCTAATGCAATGGCATCCAGATATTTTTCAGAGTGACTGAAGTGTCCAAATACTTTCAAAAAATGTGTTTGTTCCATCTTAAGTTGTGTCAACTTTAGAGGTTAAGTTATTGAAACAGAACATAAAGTTGATGTTTTGTTTGTGAACTAATCTGTCTTTTTGAACGAATATTTTAAGTGAATGAATCATTCTTGTTCACCTCCACACACTGACTTGTATTTCTCATTCACTGACTTCTTTCCCTTTCGAAGCCAATGAGCTCTGCTGCTTTTCATGACTGTAAAGACTGACTATAGAATGAGCCAATAGCATTAGAGAGCAGGCTGTGAAGGAGCATTTCATTGGTTCGACCCACTTGATGAATACGCCCCTTCACTGAACAAGAACTAGTTGGTCATTTGAGTCTGAACGAGATGAGACGTCAACTGAATGTACTGGTAAACTCATTCGTGTTCAAATGAACAACTCTCTCAGTCATCTGGTTCATGAATGAGTATCTGCTGAACGACTGAACGAGAGGAGCTGCATGTCGTTCATTCAGTTTGGCATATGAGTCAATCGCGTTCAACCAGGAGAGAAAAGGGTGAAATACAATTGAGATAAGTTTATAGGTATGCACAAAACATAATGCACAGTGTAAGACATTTAGACTTTTCTTGAACTTTTTCTATGTCTTGGTAAAAGTCAAGACCATCATTTGACAAAATACAGGAAAAATAAGACCTGCCATTTGTGGTGAAAAATGGTTATTGTGCTTAATCTAAAAAATTTAAGTGTCTTCATACATTTGTAGACATGCAAATTCCATTTGTGTTGCTTTTAAAGACTGACTTTAGCATGAGCCAACAGCATTCGAGAGCGGGCTGTGAAGGATCATATAATTGGTTTGACCCACTGAACGAATACACCCCTCACTGAACTAGCTCTTGTCATTTGCCAACGAATTAAGAATCAGTCATGAGCTGCATGTCGTTCGTTCAGTTTGTCAATCTCGTTCTACAAGAAATAGGGCTGGATTAATTATGAATAAAAGTGAGTGATGACCACACATTACAATGACATATGAACATTATTCTTTGTATAGCTTGAAAAATATTCATGCTCAGCAGCTCACAGTATGATAGATAAGCTTTTGTTGTCATTTGTGGGTAAACACTCTGCAGTGCTGAAGTCACACACATTTTAATAAAGGAAAATCACCACCACTACTTGTTAAATGAGCTTAATGTCTTTTTAAGTAAACTTGACTTTCTTAGCTCAATCAACTAATTCAATTCACACTGAATACAGAAGTTAAGGCTACTAATATTATGATTTAATATTACTGATAACCATAGTTATGTCTAGTACATTGTCAGAGGTTAAATAATCTGTCATTTGATTGGTAAATGGTCAATTGATGATCAGAGACCAACATCTGATCCATCTATCATATTCAGACTTAAGGTTGTCAAGGAGACACACATGGGCCTGATCACTTTACATGCAAATCACAATGATGGTGACAATCATCAAACTCATCACTGAGTAACAAGATGAGCTTTCAATTATTGCTACATGACAAATGATTGAAAATGACAACAAACACAACAACCAACAGCATAAATAAAAGCTGCAAACTGTAAAAAATGAAAAGACAGTAACACTGCAATTGGTATAATTTATTCATGCCGCAGTGCATGCTGGGAATCTGAATAAGAGAGATTTATGTCTGTTGTTCTCTTAACTTATTTTATAGCTGAATAGTTTTTCTAAGTTATAAATTATCAAGTTCAGCCAACACAAACTTGGACAATTGAGTTATCTCAACAAGATAAATCCAGGGCAGTTTATTCATCCTAACTCCACATTTTAAGTTATGATAACCAAAAGGTAAAATCATTTTTACAGTGAGATATAATAGCTGCTATGCTCTTTATCTACAGTTGAAGTCAGAAGTTTACATACACCTTAGCCAAATACATTTAAACTCAGTTTTTCACAATTCGTGACATTTAATCGTAGAAAACATTCCCTGTCTTAGGTCAGTTAGGATCACTACTTTATTTTAAGAATGTGAAATGTCAGAATTATAGTAGAGAGAATGATTTATTTCAGCTTTTATTTCTTTCATCACATTCCCAGTGGGTCAGAAGTTTACATTAGGGCTGAAACGATTAGTCGACATAATCGACAACGTCGACAATAAAAAATTGTGGACAAACATTTTAGTTGTCGAACAGTCGTTTGATCTTAACGTAACATAAGATCATATGAAACTCTAATGATTGCACACAACAGCAGCACTGCAGCTCGCGCCTGACTGAGGAAAGGAAGAATTACACATCTCAGAGTCCAGATGCGCTCTAAACTTTCCAAACAGCTTCAGGTGATGTAGATCGCTAAGTATAAGGGAATCATACAAAAATACCAAATAAGTAAATACAGAAGCACTCTCGTTGTGGAATAAGTGGAGCCGGAGCTGCCGCTCAGCTTAAGCAAAACTTGCGTGTCGAGCGTCTTTAAAGGAAACACCCCAGCGTTACATCTTTAATGCAGTTCTATGTAATGCATTATAGCTTTATTAAAGATCAAATAATATGGAAACTGGCATTTCTCTGTGCGGTCAGCACCTCTTCTATGATTTGCGTGAATGTCCCGATCTAAGGGGGAGAGATTCAGACTGCACTCGGCTGATGCACACTCTGTCGCGGGGACGCTTATCCCTCGAGCGTGCACGCTTAATGCAGCTAGATTATAACGTGATGACTCGAGACTTATTGAATCATAATATATGTGTCACTGTGCATTTCTTATCGTGAAGAAAATTGCCAATATGCAGCTTTATTAATAAGACAGCGTTTGTTTGTTTTTTGTGAGTTAAAGATGGATTGAAGTGAACAGAAAGGTGAGAGAGGGTAGTCTTCGCCCCATTATACACGGCAACAAAATACGTTTTTGATTTGTTTTTGTTTTGGCTTTTTTCCAATATAAATATCTAAAACTCCTTTAAAACAACATACATTTACTTTAGCCGCTATTCTGCAGAAGAAAAAATTGTTATCTGAGAATGTTGAATATAATATTAAAACTACAAATATTTGAAAATATCTAAAAATCCTTTAAAAAAAGATGCATTCACCTGAGAAGCAGCATATAAGATATTTAGATGTGCTTTTAGAGAATAGATCTTGAATAGAAGTATATTTTGTCTTATATTTTGTATAACCAAGTGAAAAAATACACATATACAAAATACACTTTTATTTAAGACACGTTCTCTTAAATCAAGTCTAAATATCTTCTATGTTGCTTCTCAAGTAAATGTATCTTGTTTTAAGGATTTTTAGACCATTTTAAATGGAAAACAAGACAAAAACACTTGATAACAACAGGATTTTTTTGTAGTGAAATCTTTACTGAATTAAACATAAAAAGTGAAATTCAGTGAATGTCATTTAGAGGTATTTTTAAAAGATTATTTTGTCCTCTTTATTGTTAGTAAGTACATTTAATACAACCTTTTAAGTCGGGGCACAAGCTGAATAATCGGTTAAGAGCAAATGATTAATCGTCGCAATAATTGCCGAATAGTCGAATAATTGTTCTAATAATCGTTAGATTAATCGATTATCAAAATAATCATTAGTCGCAGCCCTAGTTTACATACACTTTATTAGTATCTGGTAACATTGCCTTTAAATTGTTTCTCTTGGGTCAAATATTTTGGGTATCCTTCTACAAACTTCTCACAATAAGCTGCTGGAATTTTGGCCCATTCCTCCAGACAGAACTGGTGTTACTGAGTCAGGTTTGTAGACCTCCTTGCTCATACACTTTTCAGTTCTATCGGATTGAGGTCAGGGCTTTGTGATGGCCACTCCAATACCTTGACTTTGTTGTCCTTAAGCCATTTTGCCACAGTTTTGGAGGTATGCTTGGGGTCATTGTCCATTTGGAAGACCCATCTGCAACGAGCTTTAACTTCCTGGCTGATGTCTTGAGATGTTGCTTCAATATATCCACATAATTTTCCTTCCTCATGATGCCATCTATTTTGTGAAGTGCACCAGTCCCTCCTGCAGCAAAAATCAGTATCCGTATCGGCAGATCTTAGTGTTAAAAAAAATCGGAGATCGGCCTTAAATTTCCTGATCGGTGCACCACTACTGTATACAAAACCACCATTTGGACTCGGCATGGGTTTAGCTTGGAAAATTGCAGGGGACAAAAATCGAATTTTTAAAGAGTGCGAGGAACGTGTCCCCCATGTCCCCCGCGGCTGCTACGCCCTTGCTCAGAATGACGCACACACCCCAGTGTAGAACTACGAATGCAAACCAATGCATTGGCCACATCGTGGAGCCTATGTCGTAGGATCGACGCAGAAGTATACATCAGCCTATTGGCATCATTTGCTATATGCAACATATGATTTCCTATTTTTATTGTATTTTTTTTTTTCATTTGATTGTGGAATATAATAGAAACGGGACATGTTCTTAACGGGTTTTGTAAGTCACCCTAATATCTAGAATGCCAATAAAAGCAAAGGGTGACTTTTGAAGGGAGGCATCTTCTTTTCTGTTCCACAGTGTGATTAGAGTCATACAGGTTTAAATCAACATGAGGCTGAGTAAATGATGACAGAATATATATTTTTTGGGTGAACTATCCCTTTAAGTATATAGAGTCAAACAAATGCACAAATGCCAAAGAAGGTCATTTTCTTTTTAACATAATTATATTGACAGGATAAAAACGGGGCAAGCAGCCAACTTGAAAAACACACATTCATTCCTTTAATTAAAACTGAAAGACAGAAATTCATGCAACTTTGCAACTTATTGCAAGAGTGCATGCATGCAAAGTGACAACTACGCTTTTGATTGAAAGGCAGATCGATAGATGTCAAAATACTGTCAAAACCAAGCTATTCTTGAGACAGAATATTTCCTTAAATCACTTTAAATCGTAATAGTTACATGATAACACAGAAAAACTTTGTGACTTACACAGTTTAAGACAGATCCCAGATTTCCATTCCTTATAAACTCATAATAACACCACCCCGAGACAGAGAACTGATTTAAACAAGTCCTTTGATGAGACTTGTAATTATGTAGTATCTTAATTCATCTCGATCAGACACATTATCAGTTTAACCATAAAACCCCATAAAGTTGAACGTGCATTATTTACTTTCCCTGGACTGGACAAACATCCAAACACAGGCATAAAAAATTCCACAAACTGACCTAAAATCTGCTTTTAAAGTTCAGTTTCATGCCCGAACACATGGCAACATCCCACAGTGAAACACTGTATTTCATGAGAACAACGGAGTGCATTCAAGCACGCCATCCACGCGACGCGACACAACAAACTAGACCACTTCTCGGCTCTCCACACCAAAAGCGACGTGAGTTCTGACGTCAGCGCCCGCTTGACCAATCAGAGCGCTCTCGTTAGAAGCAATGGAGCTGCAAGCGCGGCGCGTCGTTGCGTAATGTAGGGTGTCAAAAATCAAGTTAACCATTATCTTTATCTTTTCTAAAAACAACAGAAGTTGATCAGAAGACCTGAGCGCTCTGGTGGGGGAGTAAGGGTGTAGAAGGTCACTAATATATTGGGGCGCGAGACCAGATAGTGCCTTGTAGACAAAAATCTGAATTTTAAAATCGACCCTGAATTTCACGGGAAGCCAGTGTAGAGACGCTAAAACCGGAGAAATGTGATCCCTCCTTCTCGACCCTGTTAAAAGCCTAGCTGCCACGTTTTGAACTAGCTGTAGGCGGGATAACGCAGTTTGGGCGTTATCCCGCCTACAGCTGGGCCAATGTACAATGAGTTACAATAGTCTAACCTTGATGTAATAAGTGAATGGATCACAATTTCCAAGTCCTTATGGGAAAGAAAATGTTTTATTTTAGTGATAGATCTCAGGTGGAAAAAGCTACCCTTGACAACAGCACTAATCTGCTTATTGAAAAGTAATGAGGAGTCTAAAATCACTCCAAGACTCCTTACATGATCTTGTACATTTGACAACAGAGGACCTAACTGGGCAAAAGCAAATATAAAGCAAACGAATCTCTACCACGAACCTTTCTGTGGCGCTGCCTCTCAGTTGCGGTATATCTCAGTTTCAAGGGAAACTTCTGGGTTTGGTTTGTTAAACTGAGATAACTTATAAGAGCACCACATTTTGGTAATAATTTTGCGTGCAGCTTTATCAGAATAGATCAGTGGCGTAGATACGGGTGTGCCAGGGTGTGCAAATGCCACCCAAAACATCAGCGTGCACACACAAATGAAATTAGATTTTTTATTTTTGCTTGTTTTTTTTTTTACACTTAATAAACTGCATGTAATACAGAAAATTCAACACATCAATTATGGAATTTAATAATCGATTATAATGACTTTAATAATACTCTGTGTCACAGAGACCGTCTTGGATTACATGCATATTACTTTCTTTAAAATTGTAATCACTGATTACTTCACGGAAATAGTTATCACATTACTAACTACTTTATTTTTAAGTTACTTTCTAAAACAATGTCCGCTCAAGGAATTCAATATAATGTCTATATTTTCTCCTTTTTTAATTCATTGTCCCTTCAGTTGCCATAGAAACACTTAAAATGTATGTTTTAAATGCATTCTACAAAAATAATATTATTTTAGAAATATGTGTAACAAAAGTAGTGTACTTAAAAGATATTAACTTTATTGAAAGTCAGTAACTGTAATCTGTTTGTACTTTTTCACTTAAAGTAATTAAGATTACAGTAACTAGTTACTTTGTATTTAGATTACACCCAACTCTGGTAACATATTATGGGGCATATTAAGCAGGCATTAGAGGTCATCCTATTTAAATATATATACACTGGTCAGCCACAACATTAAAGCCACCTGCCTAATATTGTGTAGGTCCCCCTTGTGCCGCCAAAACAGCGCCAACCTGCATCTCAGAATAGCATTGAGAGATTATATTCTTCTCACCACAATTGTACAGAGTGTTACATAAATACTCAAACCAGCCCATCTGGCATCAACCATCATGCCACGGTCCAAATCACTGAGATCATGGTTTTTCCCCATTCTGATGGTTGATGTGAACATTAACTGAAGCTCCTGACCCATATCTGCATGATTTTATGCACTGCTGCCACAAGATTGGCTGATTAGATAATCGCATGGATGATTGTTGGTGCCAGACGGGCTGGTTTGAGTATTTCTGGGATTTTCACACACAACAGTCTCTAGAATTTACTCCGAATGGTGCCAAAAACAAAAAACATCCAGTGAGCGGCAGTTCTGTGGACGGAAATGCCTTGCTGATGAGAGAGGTCAACAGAGAATGGCCAGACTGGTTTGAACTGACAAAGTCTACGGTAACTCAGATAACCACTCTGTACAATTGTGGTGAGAAGAATATCTCTGAATGCTATTATGTGATGCAGGTTGGCGCTGTTTTGGCGGCACGAGGGGGACCTACACAATATTAGGCAGGTGGTTTTAATGTTGTGGCTAATCTGTGTATACACACATACACATTCACACACACACACACATTTACAGTTTATAAATTAAAAATGACATCACTTTTAAAGTGAGCATCAAAACTTGGTCCATATGGAGTCTAATACAGCAGCACTATGTATCATAATCTAATCCAGCACCACATGGTTCTGCGCCACAGCTGCGAGGCTACGAGGTTCGGAGTAAAGATGCCCCTCCAAAATAACAACATGCAGCTGAACTCCAAGGCTGAACTTCAAAGGAAAGAGGCTACCAAGGAGAGGGCACTGTAACTGGATGAAGCCGTAATCAAAGCGTTCCGGGTTAACCCTGTATCGATCGCCAACACTTCATCAAAGCTGACAAGGTCAGCCAACAACACAGCAGGGGGGAAGGAAAAAACAAGAAGAGAGAAGAAAAAAATTATCACAGAAGAATGAGGGTCAAAGAGGAAGGGTCGGTCATGTCATGGTTATGGAGGTATTTTGAAGAGTTGAATGAAAAAAATGTAATGTAGTCAGTTTGAAATCAGTTGTATTGTAAGTTTGCTAATGCCACTTGCGCAATCGAAAAGATAACATTTACAGTGTAGTTCAGGGAGACTGTAAATCTGTCCCAAAACCTAGTGAGTAGTCAGGGGCATTTTAAGACATCACAGGGGTGCTCAGAACACAGGTTTTGCACTTTTAAAACACCTTGTTCGTTTTATACAATATTTGTGCATTTTATATATTTTTATGCTTAAAAATCACATTGTTAGCTTAGCAACATGCTAACGTCTCTCAAAATAATAGGATTTACAGAAGCACAACTGGAGCTGCCTGTTTGAAATATTCATTGGTCAACAGATGACTAGGTTACAGTGCATTACATCAAAACTCTCTCAGCTTTTGGACATATGACAGAACGCATTTTCGCAAACCTTTGCATTTTCCACTATAGGCTGATTTATACTTCTGCATCGAAACCTACACGGTGGTCTAAGTGGTGATTTGCGTTGGTGTGTCTGCGTTGTTCTGCGAGCACAGCCAAAATGCTAGTGTATGAAGTGAAAAATACTTTCATTTCTGAAATAATTATAGATTTCATAAGTAAACAAAAGCAATGCATTCGTGGATTCAAAAGTGATAAATTATTGAAGCATTAATAAGGAGTCCAGAATATGAACATGTTGACTTTTTGGTACATATTATTTATACATTTATACATGTTATCTGTCATGCAGAGAGAAAATAAATCATGCATTTACTGTATGTGCTCTCTTGAGTCACCTACATAACAACAAATACATATATTGGAATATTTTGACGCTTCATGCTGAAAAAATATCAAATCAAATTAATTAATAACTACTCGCTTGACCAACACAAAATGGGTGTCGTTTTAAAGCTAAAAACCTGGAATTTAAACAACAAAATGCTGACAAATTGAAAGTGTTCCTTTTTCATAACTTATGAAAAGATTTACTGTACATCATACTGTCAAACAATCAGAACATCATACAGGTCAGAAAGGTCTAGAAGAGAATACAACAAGTATTCGTTTGTAACTTTATGAAACATATTCACAATATCAAAACAGCAGATGCTCCTGATTAAAACAAGCCCAAATACAATGTGATATGATGCATAGATCTTATAGTCTTGAAGGAAATATGACGCTACCCCAGATATTTTATGGGGGATCGTCTCTGGTTACAAAGCGGACCAATCGTGTAGACGCGACGCATAGTTACATTTTAAGAGAGGTGCATGTCAGGCTACGCCGTAACTGCCGTAGCTATGCGTAGCCTATGCCATAGGTTCGACACAGAAGTATAAATCGGCCTTAAATCCTTGACACACCAGCCCTGATTAAACTCTAGTATGTAGGCGCCCATACTCATGCCCATGCCAAATTTGTAAAACCCACCATGCACTTTAGTACAAGAGTAGAAAGGTAGAAAACAAAAGGAAACAGACTGACTTTCAGCACAATTGTTGGGTTTTCTCTGTGGATTCTTGTGTGTAAGAGTTTTCCAAAACTCTAGGAGACCAAAATCTCCACGACGCCAATCTGAGATTAGGACGGACAGTTCCTGGCTGCTTCCTCGACCCCCAGAGTCTCACATGTGTTTTACTGCGCTGGAGGAAGATCAGTACACGCTAAGCAAATTATGGACTAGATCAAAGCGGAACAGTCGGGAACTCTTTTAAAGAACTCTATTAAATGTTTAGTCCAGTAGTAAGAAAACTGTATTGACTGGTGCTAAATTAAATCCAAGCATTTAGATATAGCGTTGTTGCTTTTTGTTTATCAAGCTAACACACAATTGCAAGTGCAGCTGCATTTGCATGCCATGCGTCAGGCGCAATTCATATGCTGTCCTAATAGGCTTTTGTTCTGCTACAAAAATGTGAATCCATAAAAGCAGGGAGAGATGGCATTTTTGGCTGGAAATAAAATATGGGAGTTTTCCCAGCACTGTGTTCCTGATTTACATTCCTCATAGGAGTGTTGCCTAATGGCTCTCAGGTGCAAAAGAGAGCACTGACCCTGTTCTGTATCTGACAAAAGATCATTTAGTTGAAATTTTGTGCTGGTTTATCTGATTTGTTGTATATGATTGGCTCGTCTTCTTATCTGAGGCCTTTGCAAGCCAATGACAGGTATTAAATTAATAAATATTACAACATTTACATTTTCATAGTCATTTAACAGACACTTTTATTCAAAATGACAAAGTGACAAATGACATCCATTTGAGTAAACTATGGTCATATCCTTGTAGTGACTAGTGATAGAGAGACAAATCGGTCAAGCTGATTGATCAGCCAATATTTGGCCAATATGGTCATATTCTAGAAGCTACAGGCCAATAATTGGCCATCTTTCAGTCGTTTCCGATAATCTCAAACTGACCAAATATTGGATGACTAGACAAACAGATTAATCAGTTAATATTTAGCCAGTTAAATCATATTCCAGTAGTTACAGTTTAATATATTGGCCAAGCCGATTAAATGGCCAATTTGAGATTAAGAATACCAACTGTTGCAGAAAATCTCAAATTAACCAAAAATTGTGTGATTCTACAAACAGATTACTAATTTCATTCTTGGTCAATCAGATCATATTCTAGTAGTTATAGACCAATATATTGGCCAAGACTATTAATAAGGCAATTTTTGGCTAATTTAAGATTGAAATTATCAGATGATGCCAATAATATCATATTGGCCAAATATTGTGCAATTGGACAAAACAATTAATCAGTCTATTTTTGGCCAATTAGATCATATTCTAGTAGTAACAGACCAATGTATTGGCCAATTTTTGGCCAATCTGAGATTTAGATTATTGGTTGTTGTCAATAATCTCAAACTGGCAAAAAATTGGGCTACAACCATGCTGCTTAATCTGTTCGTTTTTGGATAGTTTGATCCAGTTCTAGTAGTCATGGACCAATATATTGGACAAGATGATTAACTGGTTGAATTTTGGCCAGTCTGAGATTGAGATTAACAGTTGTTGTCAATAATCTCAAATTAACCAATAATTGGGTGATTGGAAAAACAGATTAATTGGTTCATTTTTTTTTTTTTTTTTGCCAATTTGATCATATTCAAGTTGTTACAGGCTGATATATTGGCAATTCTCTGGCAATTTAAGATCCTGTTGCCAATAATCTCAAATTAACCAAAAATGGGTGATTAGCCAAACTGCTCATTTTTGGCCAGTTTGATCATATTCTAGTAGCAACGGACCAATAAAAGGGTCCAGACAGACTGAGAGAGCTGGTTAAGAAAGGAGTGATCATAGTGAAGGATGATCAATAGTGAAGGATGTCCAATATATTGGCCAAGATGATTAATCAGCCAATTTTAGGCAAATTTGAAATTATCGGCATCAACAGATATCATGCCAGCTTGGAGAGTTAACAGAAGTGTTAGCTCTGAAGTCGAAAAAACTTACGGATACCCAGCCTTGTCAATGAATGATAAACATTTTCTGTTTCCAATGTTTGTAGTGAATTTGCAGTCAATTTTGTGTACATATCATTTGTTATCATTATTTTATATTAGTATTACCTAACTTTACCTCCTAAAATATGGTTTGTCTGAATGGACATCCCTGCACCTGATTAATCAAAAGTAAAGAGAGCTGGTTAAGAAAAGGACAGATCATAGTGAAAGAGGGCAACTGTCTATTTCAGTATTTGTTCGGCTCAGTCGTTGAGGAATGGCCCAAATGCGGCAACATCCATCTGAGATCTGGCTGTGCATCAGCAAACATCAAGCAACTCTGTAATTCCATCTTTTCTCCCTCCGGTGGAATTGGGGAGGGGATATAGAGAGAGACAGAGCAGGCCGAAGAAGGGAGTATGTCTGTCAGATGCAGTCTTCTGGATTTCCACCCACTATTTGGAAAGTAGATGTCAAATTTCTCCCAGGGCCTCAGATTCTACACAGAGTGTTGGTGCATGGACCAAAGGAATTCTGACATTATATCTCAAGGCCAGTATGAAAAGAAACAGTGCTCTGACTGTATTACAACACTGAGCTATAAGGAATACGCAAAAAGTGTTTATATATTTATTTTTGGGTGGACCACACATACCAAGGTATACAGCTCAAACTTCAAGTGCTAATAATTCATTTATTAAAAATATCTCTATTAATGCACTTTAACTCATTATCAAACTTAATCAAATGACAATTTAAGGAATGCATCTTCTTCAAAAAAAAGTTAAGCACTATCAGCATCATTTGTGGCACCATATGTTGATTATTACAGAAAATAATTGACTCGGACACTTTTCAATGGCAAGAAATTCTGCTACAGTAAGGTACTTACAGCAGTAAACACGCCGATCCTCAAATGTTAAAATACCATTTCATAAGAGCAAAACACGACTTAAGCATTATACATGTTGACATTAGACTAGTGTAATAAAATAGTACTAACCTTGTCTGTTTAAGGTTATACTGAATTTTTCAACTCCCGTCATGACCTGGCGAAGCCAGAAAACTGGTAACTTTTGTATGTTATGTGCAAAAAAAAAAAAAAAAAAAAAAAGACTTACATAATGAAACATGAAAACACAGAAAGTACGTTGACGATGAATATCTTGAAGTTTATTTGCTTTAAAAAGTAGTCCCATCAAAAACATTTTGACAACTTTACATATCAAATAACACATTTTCGTACATAAGAATTCAAATATGTTGGTAAACTTTACAATAAAGTGCCATTTGTTAACATTAGTTAATGCATTAGGGATCATTAACTAACAATGAACAAAATATTTATGACAGCACTTATTAAGCTTTGTTACTTTTAGCTAATAAAATTACAATTGTTCATTGTTAGTTAATGTTAGTTCATATTGAATTAACTAATGTTAACAAATACTACTTTAGGTTTTAAAAATGTATTAGCTAATGTCATAGTTAACATTATCAAATATTAATAAATGCCGTAAAAGTGTTGTTCACTGTTAGTTCATGTTAACTAATGTTGTTAACTAATATTAACAAATGGCACTTTATTGTAAAGTGTTACCAATATGTTTTAACTTGGGCTGTCGATTTAACGCTTTAATTTAGTGCTATTAATGTAATTAAAAAAATGAAACCAATTAATCATGTCCCCATGCCGCAATAAGGAATATCCCTACCGTCAAAGATTTGCAATTCAAGTTTGAAGTACCACCTGTTTTCAGCAGGGGGCAGTAAACGAAACTCCAGCTGTATAGGCAACACGCAGCTGTACAGAGCACAAACCAAACTAAACTTGCTCGACACTTGCGATAGCACAAGATGAGAATGTGTTTTGCTGACAAACACAGCTGGACAGAGGATAGTTCCAAATGCAAGGATCTCGAGACGTGTTTTCCTAAGTTTCAAACTACGTTTAACTTCACAGAGCGATTTAAAAATGCGCTGAGATGCAACAAAAGTGAGGCGCTGGAAAAAGCATTGACATGTCCTTATAATAAATCTTTTTTTCGGACAGATTGACAATTGAATTGGAAAATGGATTGCTGTGGACTGTCAACCAATGAATAGCTTGTGTTCCATAATATGGAAATAAACAATATATTGCCTTTTAAAGCCACTTTTTGTATTATTTTAGCAATGCTTTACTCGTCAACAATGCATTTTAATTATCTGATTCTGAATTATTTCTAATGTATATTTTGAATTATTAAAATATAACTATTTATAATTATTTAATCATTATATATTGAATTATTGTTATTTGAGGGCCTTTCTAAGCAAATGTTTATATATGCGATTAACAAAAATATGAGCTTCACATTTCTGCTTTTAAACTCTCTGCAAACTTCTGGCAAACATCTGTGGTGAATTACAATGTGAAAATTATGAGTGCCAAATTTGCAACAAGTTTGTGGCATGTTTGCCAGAACACTAGATTTTTTTGTATGAGTCATCAACTATCTACAATCTGTGATTTTGACTCCAATTTCACACGGTTTCTTTGAAGTTGATTCCACATAATAGAATAAAATCATAAATCCTTTACCACTTATCTTGAACAAAAATGTGTGAAAGCTGACCACAATGAACTACAACAAAAATTAAGAGTACATTTATGATAAATGACCACAAAACCACAAAGAAAAAAAAATCATAAGTGCATAATACATTTCAGCTGTTGTCACGCGGTTACGCCAGCAATGGGGCAGCCTGGCCTGTATCTCGTTCCCTTTCATGCCAACACAAACCAAATCACCTCACCCTGCATGATTTCACTCAGCGGCTGCAGGAAAAACGTCCGTGTGTGGGTCTGATTTTAATGAACAGGCCATACTAACAGCAGTCTGCTGGGGAAAGACCGCTGGCGTCCGGCCTGTGTCATGTTTCCAATGAGTGTCGAAGCAACAGCTGCTGCCCACATTAAAAATGTGAAAATAACACAACAAAAAATTCTGTTCATATTTTATTACAATGTGTGCGTTTAACACAAACCCTTGATTATATTTCATTTGCCGTAGGGAGTTTCAGTTATGAGAGATGTTCATGCAATATTAGTGATGTCTGCTGAGGCGGGCATCACTATTACTATTGCACATACTTCGGGTTAGCGACTTTCAGAAGTAATATATTTAGACACATAACTCGTCCTGCAGACATGAATAATAATTACAGTTGTACTACAACTCTTGGCATATTAACGTTAGCATTCTTTTTAATGCAAGGTGCCTGACCTAAATGAATATGCTAATAGCAATGCCAGTAAAACTCCGCCCACAAAAGGGCACGTTTCCTGCAAACTCGCATTTGAATCGCAGCCCGGCTGCATGTGGCTAAACTCTGTGCCAACTGAAAGCAAATATGCCAGTTAAACTAACAAAATAACAGTGCATTCTGTTATTTATTTATTTTTTTTTTAAATTATGCCTTTGACTGACAAGCTCATTGCAAAACATCACAATTGCATTATGGAGGAAACTATTTCTTATACATTTTTGAGCACGCTGAAAATACAGGAAAAACAAGTACTACCATATATTTTACTTTTTTTGGGGGGGGGGATTTTTCCCCTTTTTCTCCCAATTTGGAATGCCCAATTCCCAATGCGCTCTAAGTCCTCATGGTGGCGTAGTGATTTGCCTCAGTCCGGGTGGCGGAGGATGAATCCCAGTTGCCTCCGCGTCTGAGACAGTCAACCCGCGCATCTTATCACGTGGCTTGTTGAGCGCGTTGCCACGGAGACATAGCGCGTGTGGAGGCTTCACGCCATCCACCGCGGCAACCACGCTCAATTCACCACGCGCCCCACCGAGAACAAACCACATTATAGCGACCACGAGGAGGTTACCCCATGTGACTCTACCCTCCCTAGCAACCGAGCCAATTTGGTTGCTTAGGAGACCTGGCTGGAGTCACTCAGCACGCACTGGGATTTGAACTAGCGAACTCCAGCGGTGGTAGCCAACATATTTTACCACTGAGCTACCCAGGCACCCAATATATTTTACTTTCTAAACATGTTTGTGGTCTTATTGTGACAACATTTGCATAAGAAAGAATATACACTTTGACAAAAATATGAGTTTTTAAACCCTCCAGTACACTTGCACCATATAGAGCAAGTTATTCCAAAATATTCCGTCTTTGCAATTTTTCAACAAAACGTAATAACTTGCTCTGCCTCCAATTTTCAGCAAACATCACCAAACCCCTCTTAATTTTCAACCCCTCCCTTCCAACTACCTGTCATAATAGGGCTGGGTAAAAATACTGATTTTCCGATAAATGACGTTCTTGATTTGAAAAATCCCGATATCGATGTTATACTTCTACTTTAAAGTTTACTTCAGTTTTGTTTGAATGGATTATTGTATCTGTTACATAAATAGCAATTGAAGTTCATATTGTTGTTCCTATTTAATATTAATATTTTCGTAATGTACCAAGTTAGAAGGTTCTCATTAAATTCATAACAATAGCTAAGAGAGAATTTCTTTTGTGTGTAAATATCGAAATTGGAATCGAACTGAATCAAATCGAACTGAATCATCCTTATGTCACATACAGACCACTTTTCATACATTCAATTTCCAATGGATAAAATCAAATCTTTTTTCTCATTAAATACTCTGTGTTACTCAGAAGTACGCCACATTACGCTGTTTAAAGCATCAACAAAAAGGCATTTTCTGGTTAATTAGCTTATTTATACACATTTTCAAAAACTCTTTGAATTTCTCTGCCAGTTTGCATCAAAGTAACAAGCATTGTTAAGAACTGCCATCTGAAACATTAGTGTAAGGGTACCAGCAGACAGACCATAACCAGCCCCAATGATTAATATGTGCTTTGACAAATGTGTCCTATAAATACACACAAGTGTGCATACTTGTCAGTAACACTAACAAATGTTTCCTAAAGTGTAGGCAATATGTGTGTGTGCACAGTGAAGTTTAATATTCAAATCAATATGCAAGTGACAAGCTTAACCATGGATTTTCTCTCAGAAAACAAATTTCAAAACAAAATAAAGAAATCGATTTTTAGGCGAGTGTTGCTTGACCGTGCACAACATGACAAGTAATAGCTCTCCTCAATAAGCTGCATGATTAAATGCATCATATAGGAAGAACTGTACGGGACGACCAAAGTGTAGTACTTAGGATTTGGAGTTTGAAAAGGAGCGATAATCATAGTTGCGCTTCTCTCTTTGACAGTATTTAATGACAAATAATGCAAGAAAAGTGACACTGTGACAAGAAAATGGCACACTGATACAGTAATAGTGCCCAGACAGAAGAAATCCAGGCGTTTCTGCATATTTAGTCCTGTATTTCAAAAGAACAGCTCAGGTGTCAGGACATAAAGAACAGCTGGTGTCACTGGGGTTTGTTATATGCATTACAAAAATGTCACTTACAGAAGAAAAAAACGCATATTTCAGACATGTGGAATAGGGGAGATTGGAGCTAGTTGTCACACAGGGACGTTGTCACAATGGTTTGATATTTTTATATGTTACTTTTTAGATTTCACCATTTTAAAGAATTGCATTGTGCTTTATAATTGTTTAACTATTTAAATATACTTTAAAAGCTCATTATAGACTGTGTAATGGCAGGTTCCAATGTGACAACTTACCCAGAGGACTCAGGGTGAAAATGCCATTGAAAGTGACAAATATGCCCCTAAAAATAAAAATGTGCCGCCAAAGAATGCCCCCTTAATGAAATTCCTCTATTTCTTACTTGTAACGTCAAATATATTTTCTAATGTAGATTCTAGGCCTAAAATAATAATTATAGCATTAAAATTATTTGATGTTCATTTGAATTTATAAGCAACATCTTATCTCATTATTCTGATATTATTCAGACATAAAACAATTACATCACATTCTGTCATATTTTGTATGGCTAGAAAATATGCCTTAAAAATGGCCCCACATAAAGTAAAAAAAAAAAAAAAAAAAAAGACACTCAACTTACCCCATATGGTGTGACAACATGCCCCACTGTCTCAAATGATCAACGTGAGCTAAAACAACTATATCTTACCCCTGGAAAATAATGATGGACATGTTCAATGACTCCAACCTAACCTAAGAAACATTCACTGGAGTAAAAAAAGTGTGACAACTAGCCCCGGTCTCCACTATAATGCTGATCTGTGGACCATAAGCTCCACCTAAAAACTGAGACTTTCTCTCTCTGTTTATATGAATAGACGAGGGTCATTCCAAAACACTCCCAAATCCAAATCTGTACAATAAATGGGATGTGCGTAGTGTTTTTGGCACCCAAATATTGATATCTACTGACGTTAAAACTGAGAAGTGCATAAGCTTTAGCCAGATTTGGATTTATTAGATGATCATATGTGTATGTGTGTGCGTTTAAGATTTCTTAACATTAAAATTTGTTGTAAAATGAATGAGAGTTGACTAAAACACCCTTCACCCAGAAAATGCCTGCAATTAATCCTTCATGAGGTCAAACTAAATTAATGTCAATGACATCAGGAGTTAGTTTTACAGCAGGAATCTCAAAGGACGTTACTGTGACTTTCACAGGGGCTGGCAAAGGTAGTGTGGGTGGAAAAGCAAAATAAAAAAATAAAAATAAAAAAAGAAAGCTACAAGGACGTGAAATAGGAAAAATACCAAGCCTGAAGTCTCCTCCCAAACCACCCCACACAAACCGATTTTCCAGAACTCTGCTGCTAAACTTGTAACATGCACCGAACGATATCTATTCTCAGTGTGGTGTCATGAAAATGTGTGAAAACTCATTCACACATTTTCCACATCAACTCAGGACACTGTAGCTCTGTTCCAAAACCCAATGAATCCTTCACAGTGAAGCGAAAAGACAAATTCGTTCAACATGGCGAATTTGGTTCAGGAAACATTTTTCCACATTCAACCACTAGTTGTGCTCTAACACTACAACATCCCATATTAACTAACGTGAAGTAGCTAACGCCTGCAAAAACTCTCAGCAAACCTGCTTGCAGCGATTCCTGTTTCTATGGTAACAGCGACTTCTCTGATTGGTGGATTTCGCTTCAGGACTGCTGCTAGTACATTTACATTGTCATATGGCAGAATTACATTAAAAGTAAAAGTAAGTTGAAATCACACTGACTTATGACTTATCAATGCACAACTTCGGAAATCATGGTGATTCAGTCTTGAAATTTTCTTCATTAAAGCTACTATTTTCTTCATTTTTCTTCCCTTTTCTCCCAGTTTGGAATGTCCAATTCCCACTACTTAGTAGGTCCTTGTGGTGGTGCGGTTACTCACCTCAATCCGGGTGACGGAGGACAAGTCTCAGTTGCCTCCGCTTCTGAGTCCGTCAATCCGTGCATCTTATCATGTGACTCGTTGTGCATGACACCGCGGAGACTCACAGCAAGTGGAGGCTCATGCTAATCTCCACGATCCATGCATAACTTACCACACGCCCCATTGAGAGCGAGAACCACTAATCGCGACCACGTGGAGGTTACCCCATATAACTCTATCCTCCCTAGCAACCGGGCCAATTTGGTTGCTTAGGAGACCTGGCTGGAGTCACTCAGCACGCCCTGGATTTGAACTCGCAACTCCAGGGGTGGTAGTCGGTGTCAATACTCGCTGAGCTACCCAGGCCCCATTACAGCTACAACTTTACCGTTATCGCTATTTTATTACACGCCGCTTTGGAATACTTGAATCTGATTGGTCAATGCCGGCATCTAGCCGGATATCTCTGAGTTACACCCGTACAGCCAGGGATTAAGACGTATCAGACTGCTCATCACGCAGGTATTGCGAGCCATCTTTACTAATTCTCGGATCACTGAGAGAGCTCAACGAGTAAGATAATGAAATAGTTTCCACTCAAATCAATGTTTAATGTGCATTTATTTATTTATCTGGTTAGTAGCCGTGAGATAATAAAGTCAGCCGGTTTATTTTTCGAAATAAACCCCTTCAGGGTGATAGAAGACCCCTGTTGGGGTTAATTTTGATAACAATTTACTTAAGGTGAAAAAAGCCACTAGTAATTAGCAAAATAATTTTCTTTAATTTGAAAAATAGCCAAATATCTGCCGATATATTGCCCTATCACTTAATTGTTTTTACTTCCAGAAGGTCAATCATGCAATGTTTCTGCATCATCATCAAAAATCTAGCGTTACCAATAAAAGTTGTTGCCAGTTAAATTATTGAATAATTGTACGATAGCAAAATCATTGCATAAAATGTATAAATGGTCAAATATCAACAGACATAACGCTATTACTAATGTCTACTCCCAGAAGGCCAATCTTGTATCATAGTTACCTCTATGTTATCGCTAAAAAAAAACATGAATAGTTAAATTATTGAATAATTTTACGATAGCAAAATCATTGCTGATAATTTCAAAATGGCCAAATATCACCAAACCTTACAACTGCTGACCATAAAGAGTTGGTGTTGGAAATATCAACCACCTTTACACATTTCTGGCTTAGTAGATGTAAGTAAACTATAGCGGGTTAAACTTCTTTAGGGATGAATGGAACACCACAGCAAATATTATTTTTGCATTTCCATTTGCTCCAACAGCCAAAGACAAAATCCACAATTAAAAAAACGGTAAAAAGGACTTTTCAAAAGAGGTAAAAATAGAGAGAGATAAATTATGACAGTCAGAAGAGAGAAAGATGCCAAATTTACTTTCACTCCCTCAGCAGCTGTATTTAAAACCCCATCACAGCAGAGCTGACTAGTTTTTACAATTAATTCCAGGGTAATATATCACCAAAAAATGATGTTATTAATTAAAAAAAAAAAAAAAAAAAAAAAAAAAAAATTCAAAATGTAAAAAAAGTTTGCTAGATTTCTGCTGCTAAATAAGGCAAAAAATAAGTCATCACAGTTTGTGAAAAGGGTCCATTGTGTTAGATGATGAATCTGCAATCTGTTCACTGAGAAGCACCATTCTCGGGTGTTGAATGTTTTATCTGATGTCCAGTTGTATAGAGCAAGTAATTAATGTGGCTTAAAATGGGTGAGGGAGTAAAACAGAGACGTTTTCAAGCCAAAAAAACGCTAACAGCATGTCAGACAATCAAGTCCGAGATGGGATGGAAGAAACAGTGAATATTTTGTGGAATAATGGGCTTTAAGTAGTTTTCCAAACATTGCTAAGTGTATATCCTGCCTAGAAGATTTACTGGAGGAACCCTAACACACTTTTTCAATAATAAAGAGAGAATTCTACCACCATAACCCTACCAGCTATTAGAAGAAAACCCAGCTTGAGGAAAAACCTCAATAATTACTCTCAGTTTGTGCTTGTTTTTTCCCGCCCAATTCTGAAGAGCTTACCAGTTCTAAAGAATGAAATGTACTTAGAAGATCCATTTTTCCCAGTCCGTCATTGTTGTGAGCTGGCTAAATATTTGCTCTTCCCAGCTTTTGGATGTTGGGATGAGAAGAGCCTCTTTGTAGCGAGAGGTCAGAGGCCTCCGCTCTCCTTCCTGTGACCAAACTGGAGATCTTTCTTTGAGAAATCCAAGTCTTCCAAGTAGGAGAACTCTTTGAAAACAGCTTGAGCAAACCAGCACTGCCACATCTATCAAACTTAAGCCAGACTCGCAACACAAAACAGAATTTCCTTTTGCTCCAAAAATCATGTAGCAAAGCACTTTACTGTTTGCAACATCTACGAAAATCATGAGTTTGGCATTTTTTTTTTTTAACTATACTGCCCAAACCTAACACTGATGCAGCACATTTCTTAACTAAATAATTCATTCATTTTAAAACTCCTTCAACAAGCTACACAATTCAAGCCTCTCCAGTTATCGATATTGGCATGAACAACAAACACCACTGAACCCAAGCATCATGGGATCTGTATCGCACTTCAACCCTGTCATTAAGACAATAATCTAGAGTTTTATCAGACGCCAGGGCCATCGTGAAGTTTAACAACGGCAGATGATCAAAGGACGTCCTCGTGGAGAAATGCTACATCGCCAAAAATTTGTTTCTAATCAACTCCCTGCAACTAGACAGTCAACATATCTGTTTGGTTGCCTCGCAGCACCTCCCTCGATTATCCACGAAGACTCTTGCCCCAACTTCAGTCCAATTATATAAAGTTCTGCAGCTGTGTGGGAACATTTCGGCAAAACCTCATCTACGCTACAACCTAGTCTCATCAAATGAACGTTACTATAACTACATTTTTGCAAACTGAGATTTACGTGGTGCATTCTACATTTCGCCACAGTTTCCTGGTGAAATAAACACTAGAGGCACTACAACAGCTGTGCATTTTATTCATTTTCACACAAATCACGAGTACAATGGCTGATTATGACTATATAAACACTTTTTTTCGCTCTGTTCCTTATACACTGTTATGTTATAATATCGAAGCACTTTTACCATAACGCATCATTTAAAAACAATACAATTTAACGCATGTATTACAGACACACCTACATTTACACACTTATTCCAACGTGATTAGCTTGCGCGGTAGTTCAACTGATAGAGTGTTGGCCTTTCTACTTGGACGACCACGGTTCGAACCCAGCCAAACACTCAAGCTGACACGTGAAACGATAGTGTCATAGAAGCGACACGAAATGACGTGGTTGCTTTTCAAATCGTATTTGCTTTTAGGACACTATCGGTTAGGTTTAGGTGTTGGTTCAGGGTATGATGTCAGTTTTGTTCTGCACTCATTTGCATTTACGACTCTATTGGTTAGGTTTAGGTTGAAGTTTTAGGTTAGTTTAGTTTAGTTTAGTAAGTTTTACTTTTAAAACCTTCATCTAGTATTCACCTTTAAAACCTTGTTTGATTACGAGACCATTTCACATGCCTTTGGCGCCCCATGCTGGACATTTCACTGGGAAACTGTAACGAAACGTGTACTGAATCACGTAATTTCGTTTTTCAAAAATGTTGCATGTTGCACAATGTTTATGAGAACAGTCTGGTTATTTAAAAGGTTTATGTGACCATACACGTTGTCCTTGTCGGCTAATTACGCATAATTGGTGTAAGATTTAAAAATGTGGCGCTCATGCTGCAAGACGCGAATTATTTAACACTTGCGTGCTCTTATTACCCTCATCTGCCTTTCCAACATAGTCTCATGAGAATTTGTCACATTACTACAAGGTGGCGAATTTGTACCAATTCATACGTATGGAAACGGACCACTTCAACCAATCAACCGATCAACCAATCACATACACAGAACCTGGAAGTGTCGCTTTCTTCCATATTACACATCAGGCCTTTTAACATTAATGTCATTGTTATGTTTACGCTCTGGGTAGTGTAAGTTACTCTATGGAGTTTGGGTTAGGGGTTGAAGGTATGAAAACAACGTTTTGGATTAACACGGAACAAACGGCACACTGGGAACTACAAGGACAGAAGGGAAGCATCTCTCATTGGTGGGTGTATAACTAGTACGATTTCACAAAAATTAACTTATATGAATTGGTACGAATTCACCATCTTGTACTATTGAGACGAATTTTCGTTTGGCCTTTCCATTGGTTTTGTTTAGCGTTTATTTTTGTGGAAAATTCTCGTCTCAGTTTTTAGTGCCCGGCCAGTTTCTGTAATCTTCACTTTGACCCTTTGAAGCATTATTAACAGCTCTGAAGTGGGCAGAAGAGCGCTGACCTCTGCTCTCTAGGGGTCGAGCGGTCTGTGCAGGGGAGCTGCAATTATGCTGCAAGAGTCTTGAAGTGGCATTTGAAAACTCCGGGAGGTGTGTAGCACTTTCCCCCCTTTTTCTCCCAATTAAATTAATTTTTCATCCCAACAAGAGGCCTGTTTAAGTAAAGACTTTGTCCAATTGTGAGTTCTTCTTCTAAAAACTGATGTTAACTGTTATTTTAGGTGGCAAAACGTCTTTAGCAACACATTTGGTAGACTAGAAGAACTCTAGTAGACATTTTTCACAGATTTTTCTCTAGTTAGTGGTGCATGGTAAGGCAAGCAGCACTATTACTCTTGCTCTTACGTAGGAGGTGGTTAGAGGTTTGTTGAAATCACTAGGCCTGGGTAAAAATATGAATTTACCGATTAAAGTAATATTCCAGGTTCAATACAAGTTAATCTCCATCAACAGTATTTGTGGCATAATTTTGATTAACACACACAAAAAAAATTCTTAAAAAAAAAAAAAAAAAAAAGAGAAAAATCAAGGTTCCAGCGAGGCACTTACAATGGAAGTGAATGGGTTTAAAGAAATGTGAAACTCATAATTTTATAAAAGCACTTACATTCATTTTTCTGCTAAAACTCTTGTATTATTTGAGCTGTAAAGTTATTGTATTTTTTTCTGTAGACTATTAAATTAACGGGATTGCAGGGTTTACAGCGTTACGTCGTCATGGCAATGAAGTTGTAAAATTGGACATAATTTTACACAGAAAGGTTAGTAAGCGATTTTATTACACTAAAACAGTGTTAGAACACCTACATAATGCTTGAACTGGAATATTGCTTTAAACGCAATCTTCATTTGGACAATCTTAATATCGATTTTTTACTCTATGCTGCAACTGTCACTTGCATATCGCATAAATCACTTGCATATGTGATCAAATTTATATATATATATATATATATATATATATATATATTAGGGAAGTGCAGAATGAATAATTTCACTGACATTTAAACGTACATTTTGGAGTCGACTTGTCTAAAAAGAAGCCCTCAGAAAACAGTCAAAAAACATTGTGTGTTTATGTGACCCATTTAAAATACATAATCTATTCCAACAGCCAAATCTGACACTAAATTCAGCTGAAAAGGGTCATTTATCTGCGACGTGCTTGCATTGCATTATCATTGTACATTAAATATAGAACATGACATGCATTCAATGAATCAACGTTAGCGAACACAGGCAAAAGAAACTTTGTATACATCTGCTCCAGATATCCTCTTTTTTTAAATAATATTGTAGTATTAATTATATTTCAAATGTGTCACATTAACATATCAGTAATTTAAGTTAAGCCTTTGTAATGATGTAAAGCCAAACATAAATGTGTAAACTGATGAATGGGAAAAATATTGACCAACTAGTAATTCCAGTGTCGACTAGTAAGCATCAGTATCGTTTAGCCAACTAGTCTCGCACATACCTTATAATATACATATATATATATATATATATGCAATATAATATATGCAATTTCAAGACATAACATATATTGATGGAATACATTTTTAAAAAGCTAACATGTGACCAAAAATGATTAAAAACTAATGATAAAATTTGTATAATTAATATTTACATAATGCACTAAGTTAGAAGGTCCCCTGTATAATAAACAGCATTAGCTGAGAGAGAATTTCTTTAATATGTGAGCAAAACAGAGAGCTTGTAAATCAGAATCGAAACAAATTGGGAAATCTATACCAATACCGAGCCCTATCACTAACCCTAAGTATGGGCAAAAGTAATGCTTTTTTGGATTTTTCCCCTTTTTCACCCAATTTGGAATTCCCAATGCGCTTTTAAGTCCTCGTGGTCGCGTAGTGATTCGCCTCAGTCCGGGTGGCGGAGGATGCATCCCAGCTGCCTCCGCGTCTGAGACCATCAACCCGTGCATCTTATCACGTGGCTTGTTGAGTGCGTCGCCACGGAGACATAGCGCGTGTGGAGGCTTCATGCCATCCACCGCGGCATCCGCGCTCAACTCACCACACGCCCCACCGAGAACAAACCACATTATAGTGACCACAAGGAGGTTACCCCATGTGACTCTACCCTCCCTAGCAACCGGGCCAATTTGGTTGCTTAGGAGACCTGGCTGGAGTCACTCAGCACGCCCTGGGATTCGAACTAGCGAACTAGCAAACTCCAGGGGTGATAGCCAGCGTATTTTACCACTGAGCTACCCAGGCCCAAAAGTAATGCTTTCTTTAGCAAACACTACTATATACAATATATATTCGTGTCAACCAGACCATTTCAAACAACAAGACAAAGGTTTCTTTCTGCATAGGTGCCCGTTTCCTTCTTTTCAACTGCATTCAAGCTGAATTTGCAGGCATTAACAGCTGGAAGCATGTGTTCCAAATTACAGGGGAAAGCCACATTAGCATTTGACAGGAGGGAAGAAAACAAACTAAATGGCACTATCGTTATATTAAAAATCTGACCAAACTAATACAGTTTCCAGAATATTCATGACCCACAATTAGATCACGGATTTCAGCCAGCAATATATGGGATGAGTTAGACAATGTTTCGTTTGTTTCTAGCGACATTACATGCCAGCAGTCAAACCTTGTGCGAATTACACAAAATAAATCACAGTTAACAAGCTTAACTTCCTCATGTGGAGAAACAATTTAACTGGTTTACTTTTAAATGGAATAAGATCTGGCAGTCTAAATGACACATATCCCACTAAGAAAATATATCAAACTCACATCTCCAGCGGCCAATTATTGCAATGTCTGACAGACGTAGACTTGCTTGTTTGAAGAAAGAGAACTCAAGGAAATCAAATCACTGTCTGATTCAGTTTATACTCATGTGGACACTTACCATTTCTGTTTCGTTTAATATAAACATGTGTAGGTGGTTAATAAAACCAGCAGGCATAATTTATTTGCAGAAGCCGCTAATTGTCCTTTCATTTCGCTAAGCTTCGCCTTAAGCGTTACTGACCAGTCCAATCTTAGCAATTGCTGCCGTCCATCATAAGTCCAGCTTTTGCTCTTTTCTAATGTACAGCGAGTCTACTGAAGTCCTGTGTGTACGGATACTTTTAAATGGACCTTTACAAAACTGATTCTTTAGCTTTGATTCTGACGTTGTACCTTTACATGCACAGTTATAATCAAGCTAAAGTGTGGTTTTTGCATAGTCGAGCTACAGTCTTCATCTGTCTGTCCCACTTAAAGAAATTAACATTTGCTATCGTCAGTTTACTCAATCCTCCCATGTTCATATTACTCAAAAAACTCATTAAATTAAGGGAACTTAAATTAACTGAGTTGATTCATCTAAAAAAAAGTGTCTTGTCAGCTTTACTTAATCCATTTGCATTGGGACCCTAACACTAATATTTTTTGTTTGGATAACTGAAACTGGGTAGAGCATTTCTAGTTCACATTATGCTTTGCATGGCACTCGACAGGGAGGGTAACTGTTTAAATTAAGTGTTATTTTATGTGTTTTTGTGCAAGATGAATATATATATATATATATATTACACATACACACACACATAGCAACCAAGTTGCACTCAGTAGTGCTTTAGCATGCTAACATTTCCTGTCACTATCTAGCATCCTATTAAAAGAGTTTCATTTGAGTTATTTTGTCTAGTGATGGCAGAAACGGTGCTTTCTGAAACTTTGAGTCAGTTGAACCAATGGCTACGGAAAATGACTCACTGTTTCGAAGCGCTCGAAACACCGCAAGCAGAGGACATCTGCTGGTCACAGGTGTGTAAATGCAATGAGAAGACTCGATTTAAAAGCAACTATAGTGACACAATGCATTGAAATTCATTTACTGCCTTGCTGTATTTGTCATGGTTGTCTACAGTATTCTGAAATAAACAGATCTGAATATTTGTAGAATATGTAAACCTTCATAAATAAGCTGGTCCTTTATATGATTACCGTTTTAAAATGTAAAAACCAAACAATATATATATGTTTTAATCTAAAACAACACTGTTTTGTGTAAAAGATTTATTTAAAAAATAATGCTTTGACTCGAACTCACACATTAATATTTTAAGTTATTTGACAAGTGTTAACTACTATACTATGCAGCATTTCTAGCGTGATGTAATTGGGTGTACTTAAAAAAAAGAAAAAGAAAAGAAAGTGAAGGCGTGTTTTTATGCACAATAGTAGAAATTCCAGATTCATCTTTTGTAAAACAAATATATCTCTTTAAATATCACAAAATATCAATGTCTCTCTCAAATTTTTTGTCTCAGATAAACACAACATTTTGATTTTTTTCACCCCTTTGGGAACAAAACTCAAGGTGATCAACAGGATAATTAAAATGACAAATGAAATCAGCAACTCTTGTTTGTATCAGTCTGGTTTTGTAGGCCTAAGTTATGGCTGAACTGACTCTAGATCAGTTACAGTCTGCATTTAACACTGATTCAGAGTTTCACTGTATTAACGGCACCTAGCGTAACCGTGAAACATTTCGAAGTGTCCTCGTGGTGGCGTAGTGACTCACCTCAATCCGGGTGGCGGAGGACGAATCTCTGTTGCCTCCACGTCTGAGACCGTCAATCCGCGCATCTTATCATGTGGCTTGTTGAGCGCGTTACCGCAGAGACATAGCGCGTGTGGAGGCTTCACTCTATTCTCCGCGGCATCCACGCACAACTCACCACACACCCCACAGGGCAAACCGCATTATAGCAACCACGAGGAGGTTACCCCATTTGACTCTACACTCCCTAGCAACCGGGCCAATTTGGTTGCTTAGGAGACCTGGCTGGAGTCACTCAGCACACCCTGTATTCGAACTCGCGAACTCCAGGGGTGGTAGTCAGCGTCTTTACTCGCTGAGCTTCCCAGGCCCCTATTTTTTGTGTGTGTGTGTATACATGACACAATGCGAAATAAAAACATTTTAGGAACACATTTTTCCATGTACCGGTACATCTTGCGCACAGTCACGCTCTATCCATTTGAAGTACACTCTATTTGACCATGAGCGCATATGGACACATTCGACATATGCACACTACGACAGCTTTGTGATACTCTTTAGTACATTATAAATAATACCCCCCCCAAAAAAAATTATTTTGCCAAATTTCTTCGTAACTCGCAACAGTAACCAAAGCTTAGCAGAGGGTCCCAACATGTCTATGTCGGCCGACAGATATATCAGTCGGGCACTAGTATGTACATGTGCAAGCGGTAATATATGTGCAAGTTAGGGGTATGTACCATTATTGAATTAAATATGAGTGAATTTACGTATGTACATGACATATTTATACATTATTGCACTATGGGAATCCTGAAGGCAGTTTAATTGTTCATATGGAAAATGGCCTGAGGGTAAAAACTGTTCTTGTGCCTGGTTGTCCTGGCACTGAGGGCTCTGTAGTACCAGCCAGAGGGTAACAGTTCAAAAAGGGAGTGGGCAGGGTGTGTGGTGTCCAGAGTGATTCTACCTGCATGTTTCCTCACTCTGGAAACGTACAGGTCTTGGAGGGTGGGCAGGAGGGCACCAATAATCCTCTCAGCAGTGCTGACTGTCCGTTGTAGTTTCCTTCTGACTGATTTGGTGGCTGAACCAAACCAGACAGTTATAGATGTACACAGGACAGACTCAATGACGGCTGAGTAGAACTGAGTCAGCAGCTCCAGTGGCAGGTTGATCTTCCTCAGCTGGCGAAGGAAGTACAACCTCTGCTGAGCCTTCTTCACAATGGAGTCTATGTGGGTGTCCCACTTCAGGTCCTAAGAGATGGTAGAGCCCAGGAACCTGAATGACTCCACTGCTGCCACAGTGCTGTTCAGGATGGTGAGGGTCATCTCCACTGTTTTGAGCATGTTCAGCTCAAGGTTATTGTGAGCACACCAGACAGCAAGCTGTTCAACCTCCCGTCTGTATGCAGACTCGTCACCGTCACGGATTAGCGCAATGACCGTGGTGTCATCTGCGAACTTCAGGAGCTTTACAGAGAGGTCCTTTGCAGTGCGGTCATTCGTGAAGAGGGAGAAGAGCAGTGAAGAGAGAACGCATCCCTGAGGAGCACCAGTGCTAATAGTGAGGATCCCAGAAGTGATTTTCCCCAGTCTCACTAGCTGCTGCCTATCTGTCAAAAAGCTATTGATCCACCGACAGATTGTGGATGGCACGGAGAGCTGTGTCCGTTTGGTTGAGAGAAGATTAGGCATGATGGTATTGAAGGCTGAACTGAAGTCCACAAATATGTTCCTTGCATAAGTCCCAAGTCTGTCAAGGTGTTGCAGGATATAATGCAGTCCCATGTTGACAGCATAATCCACAGATCTGTTTGCTCGGTAAGCAAACTGAAGGGGGTCTAGCAGGGGTCCAGTTATGTCCTTCAGGTAGGCCAAAAACAGTCTCTCAATGACTTCATGACAACAGATGTGAGAGCGACAGGTCTGTAGTCATTAAGTCCTGTGATTTTGGGTTTTTGGGGGACCGGAATGATGGTGGAGTGTTTGAAGCAGCAGGGAACTTCACACTGCTCCAGTGATCTATTGAATATCTGTGTGGAGATGGGGGCCAGCTGGTCAGTGCAGACTTTCAGACAGGCAGGTGAAACACCATCTAGGCCTGAAGCTTTCCTCGTCTTTTGTTTCCGGAAGACCCGGCACATATCCTCCTCACAGACCATAAGTGCAGGTTGAGTAGCAGGAGGGGGGAGGAAGGGTTTCCAGGAGGTGTTTGTGTGTGAAGTGAAAATCAGAGCAGGGTAGGGGTGTGAGACTGGGCTTTTCAAACTTGCAGTAAAACACATTTAGTTCATCAGCCATTTGTTGATTCTCTACAGAGTGAGGGGGAGGTGTCATATACTTGGTGATGCTTTTCAGGCCTTTCCGCACAGATGCAGGATCGTTGTCACAGTTTGGCCCCATTGACTTCCTTTGTAAGCACCTCACTGTAACCCAGATTTTTGCTTTTTTTTAAAGAAAAAGAGGAACGAATCGAAATAAATTTTTGTGTTAATCCATATAATGCCACAAATGCTGTCGATTGAGCTTAACTTGTATTGAACCCGGAATATTCCTTTAATCACTAATTGTACTGAAGAACTGCAAAGGGACGGTGATGATGTCTGCAATTTTTGACATTCCTAAGTGAACCCATCTCTATGGATTGATAGCAACGTTTGCCGAGTAAACAGACATTTCACCAACAGAGAGGCCTGTGAAATTTCTGACACAGACACACACACACACACACACACACACACACACACACACACACACGCTTACAGCACAACCATGTGAGCTCAAACCCATGTTAATACTGTGTTGTAGACAGATTTTGTGATATGTTGACTAGATTTGAGTGGCACTTCTCTGTGCAAAATTTGCTGCAATGATGCTCTAGTGTTCTAGACGCAGTGCCACAAACGTACAGAATCACAAGCACAGAGTTTCACAGCTGCAGGTACTGACGACAATAACTTTGAAAAAAAGATGTTAAATAAAATAATAATAAAGTGGAAAAATGTGTCTTAACATCTGCATGCGAGTGAACAAGCAGCTATTATTCACTGAGCTGATTCACTTCATAAATTCCCTTCATGATGAACAGCTGCTCGGCTAATTGGCATTTTAAAGGGACTGAAAGAGGAAGTTGTTTGGAGCTTCAAAAATGTCTCAATTATTGATTTCTTTACTTCCGCTGAGTACGAAAACAAAGCTCAATGTCTTACTGAATTCAGTGTGAAGCTCCAAGTCAAAGACACACTTATAAAAATGAGAACAAGTTTCCAGCGTTCAGATCAATTGGTCATACTCTGCAAAAAATAACTTTCTTACTGAGTGTTTTTGTCTTGTTTTCTAGTAAAAATGTCGAAATATTCTAAAAACAAGATAAATTAAGATATTTAATCTCGTTTTCAGAGTAATCTAAAAAAACTTAGCAACGTTTATGCTTATAACAGGAAAAAAACTATTGGCCAATGGGCTATGAAAAAAACTTGATTCAAAGGGGAAACAACATTATTTTTCTTACCCCATTGGCAAATAGTTTTTTCTTGTTTTAAGAATGAACCCCACTAAATTTAGTTAGATTTCTCTAAAAAACAAGACTTACTATCGTACGTCATTCTGCTTCGAGTACGTTTTTTCTTGTTTCAAGGATGTTGTCTAGATATTATTTTCCAGAAAATAAGACAAAAATACTCAGTAATAAAATGATTTCTTTCAGTGGATGTTTTTAGTTATATAAATTAAAAGTGATACACTTTCAAAATAAAAGTCATTTTTATTTGTGTAGTGCTTTTCACAATATACATAATTTCAAATCTGCTTTTTTGTAATTAAAAGTTACCGCTAAAATGATTTGACGTAGTGAAAAATCATAAAAAAAATTTTTTTACTGATGGTTTCAAAGTGAATTAAAATACTGTATGTTATCTACTGGATTATCCCAAAAATTTGGCATTTTTTTACTGAATTTCCAGCCAAAATAACTATATTTTGTGTGTGTGTGTGTGTGTGTGTGTATACAATGCCGTAATGTTACTGTGATATACTTTATAAGGAAATCGTACAGACTACAGTGTTTGTGATTTGTATAACTTTCCCACTTCCTACATTTGGAACAATCCTAATCTGATCCCTTAAAATCTGGATTGAATTTATAGAGCAGGATCTGGTAGAGAGCAGTTATAAAAGAAAAGCGTTTCCTTGGCTGGAGTGATTCAGCATTCGCTGTGGTATCATGGGACGATCGGCAGCAGTGTCAGAGAAAGTGAGGTAAGACACGTCTCCGTTTGCCAAGAATGAGCACACGCGAGTGTTTGTTGAATCCGTAAAGAGCTCGCTGGTTTGAAAGACTCCATTCGCCAAGGCCTTTGTTAGGAAACAAGGGATAAAATGCAAGGAAAATGCCATGGTGCTGCTGCTCACAAAAGAAATATTGTCCTTTTGGGGAAAATAAAGATTGCTTTTGTGTTCTGAACTCATTTATCGAATTGCAGTGGATTATTTTGAATAACAGTTGTGCCTTTTACAAGATCTCCCTAGTATGTAAAAGATGACAATCTCACAAAGCCTGTCAAAAAATTTAAAAAAAAAATCAAAAGACAGGTATTGGAAATTATTTTGCTAGTGCATAGTGCAAGCAAAGAGCAAAGACACAATACGTAATAAAAATGGAAGGGACCCATTCTTATTATTTAGAACCAGATAAATGAAAAGACAATTTATGAAATGAGAGAACTGCAAAAAAAAAAAAAAAAAAAAAATCTTAAAAGGAATATTCCGGGTTCAATACAAATTAAGCTCAATCGACAGCATTAGTGGCATAATGTTGACTACCAAAAAATTACTTTGGACTCATCCCTTCTTTTCTTTAAAAAAAAAAGCACAAATTGAGGTTCCAGTGAGACACTTACAAAGGAAGTCAATGGGGCCAATTTTTGGAGGGTTTAAAGTCAGAAATGTTTTGAAACAGCGTTACGTCGTCATGGCAACAAAACTGCAAAATGGCTATAACTTTACACAGATGTGGTTAGTAAGTGATTTTATCACAGTAAAATCATGTTAATACTCATACTGTTTATGTCTGTGGATGATGCTGTCAACATGGGACTGCATTATATCCTGCAACACCTCGACAGACTTGGGACTTATGCAAGGATCACATTTGTGGACGTCAGTTCAGCCTTCAATACCATCATGCCTAATCTTCTCTCAACCAAACTGACACAGCTCTCCGTGCCAACCACAATCTGTCGGTGGATCAATAGCTTTCTGACAGATAGGCAGCAGCTAGTGAGACCATCCTCAGGGATGCATATTGTTTATAGTTTAATTGCATAATTCTTACTATTTATAAGTATTTACATAGATTTGTTGGACATATGCTAAAAACGGTACTGTCTCTTTAAGAAAACCGGCAGTTCTGTAAAGAGCGCATGTTAACGAGAAAATCGAGCGGTTTTATCTCATCTGTGCTATGCATGAATATAATTAAATGCTTCTTTTTTGTTGTTTTTGATCAACAACTGACTGTAGAGAACAGAAAGTGTATTTAAAGAGACACTATTCAATGACAAAAGACAAAGCCTTTGGACACGCATTACGCGGAACAACTTTTACTCTCAACACGCAGTGAAAGAATCTCGCTCCTCAATACTACAGTACACCACTATACTACACAATCACTGGTGAGTGAAATATGAACTTTTACCAGCCAGTTGCCAAATATATACATCTGAGCTGCATAGTATGAAATTTGGTTGCAAATGTGAGCGATTTCCTCTCAATGTTGTCATTGTAGGTTGCACATAAAGTAAAAGATCGAACTTGGGATTTAAGAATCAATATTGAGATTGTTCAAATTAGGATCGTGATGCAACGGAATATCGATATAGTTACCCACCCCTAATCATTATTAAAAATGATATTCAATGGTGTAATTACTGGTGAAGAACTACACTACCCATGATCCCGAGGGGCGAAATCCACCAATAAGGGTATCGTAGTAAACAAAGCGCGTCAAAAGAGCTGTGAATGATGCAATCGAGTCACTCTCTCTACACAGTATGTGTACATATCTGAATATTTTGCAATAACATTCAAATAAATGGGCTATTTCCTTATAATGAACAGCTTAAATTAATAGTATTACATTTTTCTACTGTTTCTATTCAATTACGTCATTCCCAATGCTTCATGGGATTGTAGTTCAGAATGAGCTATAATAATAGTGATGTTTGTCTGAGCAAGAACCACTGATTTCATTGCTTTTGCAAAAAGACCAACAAACTTGACAAATAAAACTGGGCTTAACCAAACCCTCTGAAAAGTAACTATAATAGCTCATCAGTTGGACCACTGGAGCGGTCGTCCTTCAAAGGCTGGATGTTTGGTCCATTTCCAGGGTCAGAAGAGAAGAACCTCTTCCCAGATCTTTCCTCTGGTTAGTGTCAGCAGGCTAATGAACTCTCCAAACCCCTGCGCATGGAGATTTACTGCAAACTAAGAGCGGGTACAGAATGCACTCCCAATGCTGACTGCTGAATATGACTTGCATTTGCACATTTTTCCAATTTATCTCATTGAATTAAGAGTGCAGACTTCTGGACGCTGCAGCTAGACCTTGAGCAGAGCCATCCGTCTTCAAGGCATCAGTTAAACATGATAAATGCGAACATGTTGTGCATCGAAACAGAGTCGGGGCAGGGGGTCACAGAGTGGTCTTTATAGAAGGTCTTGGAGAGAGGCGAACTAAACTAAACGGAGGTGAAAATGCTTTGATTTCATGTTTACGCTTTTGGATATCAAGTGAGATTTTTATTACAGGATTGAATTTAAATGTGCCACTTTCTGACATTCGTGGTTTCCAAAATGACCTCCACACTTTTAAAGTGGCCCCAAGAGTTTGGACACTTAAGTCACACTTAAAAGGGACCTATGTTTTCCATGCTGTGTGTTTACGTGGCAACGAAGTTGTAAAATTGGATATAACTTCACAAAGAAAAGGACAGTAAGTGGTTTTATCACACTATTATCATGACAACACATATTGTTTACATCTTGTGTCTATACTTTTGAAACAGTGAGGGGCAGATTCACTAAGAATGAATTGCGGCTGGTAAAAGCGCAGTTTTTTTGCACGGGCTCTGCGCTGGTTTAGCGGCCAATTCATTAATGAAATTATACAGATAACACCGCAAACAGTGCAAACACGCCCACAAAATCGCTGCTGAATGCAATTTGCACTTGTCGCTGCTGAATGCAATTTGCACTTGTCGCTGCTGAATGCAATTTGCACTTGTCGCTGCTGAATACAATTTGCAATTGCAATTCTGACCTTCTGACACGCTATATAGCAGAGGATGCCGCAGATCAACGCATTTGGCACACCCTGCCAGGACTGTACAACATCACTTTGGACACCTGGATCACCTCTTAAACATGCAGAATGTGCGCTTGAGGACATCGCACATCTGGATATATGTCAGGTTATAACGCTCTTCTTGAGACTCAGTGCAATTTTAGCACTGATTGAGCCTGCTAAAATAGATTGTTGGTGCTTGGTGAATAAGTATAAGGTCTTAGTTGACCACCAAGCTTGTTTGGTTTGATGGTTTTAGAGGGGCTTGGGGCGCTTATCAGCTGGTTAGGCCAGCGATTACCCGGGCTTTGAGACTACACCAGCTCCAACCAGCTAAGACCAGAAAATCACTGTAAGCTGGTTAAAGCTGCTTTGTTTTGGTTTTCCCATGAGGGATCCTTCAACGGGTCAAAGCCTTTGTCTTGTTCGATATCCATTTTTGAGGCAAGTCCACCTGGACAACATTTTTCCACATTTTCCTTTCCTGGGGCAGAGGGAAGAATAATGTTTTGCAGCAATGGTCACACTATAAAACCTACGTCTGTATTTCACAATAATACATTCTGACAACTCAATTCAGTCCAGTGACATTTTCAGGGGAAATAAAAAAGTGGAACTAATACACAACACCTGTTTCTTCTCAATATCCCCCATTATATCAAATATACCAACAGTGACAGCTGTGCGGACTGATGGATGGAGACAGCAAGCGGACAATCTGACAGGCTCAGGTCAAATAGCCGAAAGCCGAACGAAATGCATTAGTCTGTAATATTTCACATATGACTTTTCAACGGTGTCACACACTATCCATTTCGTGTATCTAGGACCCATGTCCTAAAGGAGGCTCGACTGGTTCAATAGTCACATTTTTTCTAGTCAGTTCTGTCATGAATTATGTCAAATATGTCAACTGCTAATTCAACAAACTAGCCAAAGCCACACGATTTGTGGTATAGTTCAAATCCATAGCACAGACAAAAATCCCATAGACTTTCATTGAAGAAAGGACTCAACCCAAGCCATATCTTGGGACTATTATGTAATAGCAACCCGGTTCCATGACAAATCTTAACAAAACGTAAGACTTTTACTCTAATCGAAAAAAATAAAACAAACCAACAAACGATGTTATTACCAGCTGTCCTAAGTGTAACCCATAACCACGATTTAAAGGAATATTCCAGGTTTGATACAAGTTAAGCTCAATCGACAGAATTTGTGCAGGGTTCGTCCAGATGCTTCAAAGTTAAATTCAAGGACTTTAAGCACATTTTTATTTGTTCTCAAGGACTATGCTCGAGATGTCATCAAAACAAATTATTTTTGTTAATTTTAAATAAAAATATTTTAACCATTCAGTTCATTTATTTTTATAAAACACCACTCATTACAAGTACAACAACGAGCATCTTTAACTCCATATTCTCACAGTAACAATTCTCGGTTCATTCATGATGAAATTGATGTGCACTTGTAGCGTGCATCCTTAAAACACACTTCCCTTTCCAACAAAAGTGAATAACTGTGTCTGTAAACAGCAGTCCATATGACTCATGTGCTGTTCCATGTTTTCTAAAGTCACACAACATATTTATGTGAGGAACTGACCCAAACTGCAAATGGGTCATTCTCAAAAAATGTTGACTTTCCAACATACAAAATATTGAGATTTTCCATTTAGTTCGCTGAGGGTAAACATTCTGTAACATGTTGACATTCATTTTTATTCATAAAGGACAACTTGACTGTTGTTCTTTCTTTTATTATTTAATGTTGTTTCACGAACGTTAAACACAAGTTAACACTAACGAGGGTTAAATGGGTTACAACACCACATTTTGAGGGTTCAATGGGGAAAATATTAGTTAAAATGTGAATAACATGCTGGAAAAATCACTTTATGCATATTTAAGCAGCCTCTGAACTTAAACTTTAAAAATGATTTAACAACTTTTTTTATTATTATTTTTTAAAACATTAAAAAGATTTTTTTTAAAGGTTTTAACATTGATAACACCAATGCCATGAAATCAAACATTCTTTTTAAATTATTAAAATTATTAATAATAATTTTGTTTTGCTTTTTTGCACACTTGATCGGCCTTGCACTAATGCTTTTATTAAAAATAAGTACAAAATAAATACACAAATAACTTTACATGTCACTGAAGTGGTATTCCAGATGAAGGGGACGAGGATTTTTTTCAGGCAATTAACAATTTCAAATATATTTTCTAAAAAATTTGCAAAACAGAGTCAAGCCATTTCATATCATTAAACGTTAGGTTATAAAATTGTGAAAAAAAAATACATTAAAAAAAATTCCCTGCTATTTGAAAGCTTTTTCATGACTTAAAAAAGTCAAGGGACATGTTTGTCACCCAACACAAAGATGAAAGATTTGATTTTGTGAGACACAAAGTTTTCTTTACAGAAGGGGGCGCTAGACGGATCACAAAACTGAATCCTCCACTGATCTGCATTCAAATCATTCAAAATGTTTTACATCTCATATCATTTTTTCACTCTGGAGAGTCATTTTTTATTAAAACTGATAGTTGCAAGAATTCATACTTGTTAAATCCACCACAGCAGTATCTATAAAATATATATTTCTTAAATCCTCCAGTAACTCTTGATTGTGATTGGCCCATTCAGAACAGCGCTGTCAAATGTAACAGGTGTCACGTGACCGCCGTCTATGCGCTGCCTGCTGCAGCAGCGGTCTAGTGGTCTGTCATCGTGTTTTTCCGAAAATAAATACATTTCATTTATTAAATGATTTAAGCAACGTATTTTAAGATTTTCTATAATTCAAGAACTTTTTAAGCACCTCTTGGTAAAAATTGCTATTTTCAAGGGTTTTCCAGGACTTACATTTTAAAAAGCCAAATTCAAGCACTTCAAGCACCTTGTACGAACCCTGTTTGTGGCATAATGTTGATTACCACTAAACATATCTTCCACTTGTCCCTCCTGTCTTAAAAAAAACACGGTAACAGTGAGGCACTTAGATGAAAGTGAAAGGGGACCAATCCGTAAACGTTAAAATACTCAGGAGGGGATTCACTAGAAAATGAATAGCGCCCGGTAAAAGCGGCGGTTATTTGCCAGTGCACTCTGCACTGGTTTATCGCCTGATTAACTAGAGAAATTATGCAGATCAGGCAACGGCAGAAATGCGCCCTAAAAGTCGCTGCTGAACAGAATTTGCACGCATAATTCCAATCTTGTGGGCCAATTCTGAGCACTGCATAGCGGATGATGCATGATTGACACAAACATCTCTTGTAAAAGCAAATATTTTACCAACTGCTTTCATCTGGTGGTAATAGCATGATGTAAATTGTGCCAGGCATTTTTTGTGAATTAAGCGCAAAACTATAACAAGCCTAATTTACATCAAAAGGAGGTGTGTTTGCATGAAAAGGAATGACAATGATTTAATTTAAATACTCATGATACAGCGCAATTTTAGTGTTGACTGCGCCTTCTTAAACTAGATAGGTAAAATAAGTCACATTTTTTGTTCGAGCCAAGTCGTATGATATCTTACGATTTCGCCATCTCATACAAAGTTGTCATGCAACTATTTTGGCACTCATAACATGTTAGCAACTGTGAAACAACACTGGCAACCAACCACAACAACCTAGCATTGTAGCAACAACTTTATGCGCAGGTAAGAACCACTCACATTTCCTTCCAAAAAATGCCAACATCGGGGGCGTGGGTATCTCAGCGAGTATTGACGCTGACTATCACCCCTGGAGTCACGAGTTCGAATCCAGGGCATGCTGAGTGACTCCAGCCAGGTCTCCTAAGCAACCAAATTGGCCCGGTTGCTAGGGAGGGTAGAGTCACATCTGTTAACCTCCTCGTGGTTACGATTAATGGTTCTCGCTCTCAATGGGGCGTGTGGTGAGTTGTGCGTGGATCATGGAGAGTAGCATGAGCCTCCACATGCTGTGAGTCTCCACGGTGTCATGCACAATGAGTCACGTGATAAGATGCGCAGATTGATGGTCTCAAAAGCGGAGGCAACTGAGACTTGTCCTCCGCCACCGGATTGAGGTGAGTAACCGCGCCACCACGAGGACATACTAAGTAGTGGGAATTGGGCACTCCAAATTGGGAGAAAAGGGGATAAACAAAAAAGCCAACATCTAGTTTTAGTAATTATGAGTGATTATTCAGATCAGTAACTGATGCACTAAATATTCACTGGCAAATAAATGCATTTCATTTTATTTTTATTTTATTTTTTATAATTTTTGTACTTTTTGTTTTTGAATTTAATTATTTGTATTTTTTTTTTAAACACCACTATTGAGTAAAAATCAAAATCCAACTGTTACAACCAGCCTGTTGTTTGTTAAAGCAATCCATCTATGCTTTGGTAACATCTCGTGACTAAAACTGCAACATGGATCCTCTGTCCTGACACATGAAATGAGCATATACACACTGAGGGCTCCTGACAAAACGAATGCAATTTCACACATTTTCAGGTCCAAGCTTTAAAGCAACACATGCAGCTGCTCGCCGTTTCGCCCAGCTGTCTAGTGCAGTTGCAGAAGTGACTTGAAACGGTCGCTTGACAGACAAATCTTGAGAGAGGCTTACAGACAGGAAGTCGTTGGTTCAGCTAATGAAGCTGAATTCGCATGCAACCATCTTTCATGCGCATAAGGAGTATAGGAAACATGCTCAGTGGAAAATGAGACAGAGGGACATTTGTAAAGTGTTGAACTAATGTTCTGTCTGTGTATTTTGTGTATAATGCAGTTCAGTGATTCTCAACTGGTGGGTCAGTTCTGATAAGTTTGTGGACAGCAGGGAAAAATCTATGTGAAATGCAAATTATAAAATGCAACTAACCATGTAATCGTACAAAGTTAGGAGAGCAAAATAAATAGTCTAATTACAAGGCTCTCTGAAATCCTCCATTCTGATTGGGCAATGGCGCCATCTAGCGGTCTGATATTTCTCAGTAACAACCGCAGATCCAAGTATCAGACCGTTCTGAGCCATTCTTCCTGCTGCTCGGATCACTGTGCATTCTATACAAGTATGCTAATAAAATAATTTAAACTCAAATCAATGTTTCATGTGCATTTATTTATTTATTTGGCAAGTTGTCTTATAATAAGCTGGATAATGAGGAGTCAGACGTTCATTCATTACAAAAGAAACACCAACAGATCTCCGACGCAAACTGGAGGTGGAGGTTCAATGATTTATTTCTTATCACATAATAACATAATTTCAATGCAAATCAATGTTTCATGTCCATTTATTTGTTTATTTGGTTATTAGCCATGTAATAAGCGGGATAATGCTGGTTGTTAATGCAAAATAAACCCCTTCAGGGTGAAACAAGACTTTATTTTAGCTTTAATTTCCGATAAAACCGAGTGACTATACATTATCCCTTACTTACCTACTTTTAAAAGGGAGGAGAAAATGCTTCCCATATCTTTATTTGTTGGCATCAAAGGCTGTGCGTCCTTTCGAACTCTACAGTATTTTGGCAAAAATGAATCCCCAAAAACCTTGAGAACGAACAAAACTATGCAGTATAAAAGTATAGTTTTTTTTAATTGTGTTTAACAGCGGTATTCCTGGTTAAGAACTACTCAGCCGTGGGGGGCCTGGGTAGCTCAGCGAGTATTGATGCTGACTATCACCCCTGGAGTTGCGAGTTCAAATCCAGGGCGTGCTGAGTGACTCCAGCCAGGTCTCCTAAGCAACCAAATTGGTCCGGTTGCTAGGGAGGGTAGAGTCACCTGGGGTAACCTCCTCGTGGTCGCTATAATGTGGTTCTCGCTCTCAGTGGGGCGCGTGGTGAGCTGTGCGTGGATGCTGCGGAGAATAGCGTGAAGCCTCCACACGCGCTATGTCTCCGCGGTAACGCACTCAACAAGCCACGTGATAAGATGCGCGGATTGACGGTCTCAGACGCGGAGACAACTGAGATTCATCCTCCGCCACCCGGATTGAGGCAAGTCACTACGCCACCACGAGGACCTAGAGCACATTGGGAATTGGACATGCCAAATTGGGGAGAAAAAAAACCTACTCAACCATGATCCTGAAAAGGAAGATCCACCAATCAGAGAATTGCAGCAAACAAAGCACGCCAAAAGAGCTCTGTAGTGACCGCCCACTTCCACAATGCACTGTGCATGATGAAATCGAGTCGCTCTCCCTACACTCTCAAGCTACTAGAATATTTGCATATGCATATATTTTATGAAATCCCTGTGGAAATAATGAATGGGAAAAACACTTCCAAAAGCAAGACATGTCTTTGCATATTAAATCTGCTTAGGTGAAAGTATGCTGTATAACTTAAAATTACACATTTCAGCTATACAGACATTTTTGTTTACTTTTGAATGATACACAGTACTATGTTGTGTTGCCACATGCTGTCCAATGGAACCACTGGCATAAAGCATGTTTGAATGTCTTGAAAAGTATTTTAATAGGAAGCATACTTTTGAATTATGGAACTGATAAATGTGCAAAACTACAGCTGCAGGCAAACCAAGGTCTCTTGGCCTGGGAGTTTCACTTCCAAGAGGGAAAACTGGTTGTTGTCGTTACTTATAAGTACTCATAAGCTTCTAGGGAGATGCCCAACAAACGTCCCGGCTATTTGCAACCACAACAAACCGTCAACTTTCAATCCTGCTGAAGAGAAGTATCTTAGGACTAATTTCTGTACCAGATTGATTTTACAGCTTTTTATCATGAAGGGACAACATCTGTTTTCCTTATTGATTTTTATCCCTTTTGGAACACTTCGTTCGGAGGAACACATACTGTGCAAACGGAAAGAGGAATCCAGGTAGTCATCGTCAGATTCATTGCTTCGGCCAACAGAACGAGACACAAGTGACAAATCAAAGGTTTGAATCTAGAAATTCGATTTCAAGGTGTGTTTACTGACATTGAATGTAAAAACCAAATCATGCAAAATCACAACTGAGGCTGCTGACATAGTCGGTCCATGTGACAATATTTGACAGTCTCAGATTTAATTAACTTAATCAGAATGTGGGCACTAACTTAGTGTAGCTGCTGACGGGCATGCAAGTAAACTGGCACCCTCTTGTGGATGTGTAAGCACCCTCATGAGTGAATCACACAAAAACATGTCCAGGTCTAATGAAATTATATTTTGCATAAAGACAATGAATTTTAAGCATGATTATGTTTTGCACTGCGACAGTATTTTCATTGCGATTAAGCATTTTTTCTTCCCAATTTGCTTATTTGTCATAAAATCATTGTCATTATGATCCTGGGGTGAAATATGACCTGGACATGTTCTTGACGTGTTCAAATATTAGCTCTGCATGTTCTATATAAAAAAAAGGCAGAAGTATTTTACAGGGTTCCCACATGTTTTTGACCAATACATTTTCTATGACTTTTCCAGTTGTTCATGATTAGTGGATAAGGATTTTAAAAATAGGGATCTACCTTTAGAATTAATAGATGTGAAGAATTCTGCTTATAAGTGTACAACTGAGACAAAAAATAATAATACATTTAAAAAAAAAAAAACTGAGTACTCTACACAAGTACTGAAAGAGCAATATCTAGCCACAGAAACAGTTTAGAACAACAACAACAAAAACTAGAAAAACATCATTACAACAACTTCCTTCACTTCCAAAACTTTTTCATTTCCAGATTTTTTCAGATTTTTTTTAGGTTTTATATGCAAGCACTTACATCTGAATTTGTTCTTTTCTTTCTCTGTCACTTGCTGCATTTACAACTTAAAAGTAAATTCCAGTCTCATTTATTTTTTTATTCCAAGCAAACATGACAGACTGTGGCTAAATCTATTTTTTCATCTACATGGAGACAAATATTTGGGTCAATGATGTGATGCCCATTTTTTTTATAGTCCAGGTCTATTATATTATTTAAAAATACATTCCATCCGGAGATAGTAAAAAAAAAAAAAAAAAAAAAAGGACGTAATTTAAAGCTGGAATTCTCGGAATGTTGGCATAAGTATAGTAGTTTGGAACAATCTTTATTTAATTATTTCTTAAAAAATAAGCAGTGACCATTTCGATTTTTAAATTCGATTCATAAAAAAAAAAAATTGTCCACCAAATCAAAGTCATGTGGTTTAACCAACATGTAGGTAGACATTTTGATGTCATGTGACAAAAGAACAACACCTGATAGGACCCCATTACCTGTGTGTATGTATGTGTGTATGTGTGTGCGCGCGTGTGTGTGTGTGTGTGAAATATAAAAAAGAAATCATTATTTTGTCATATCATTAAATATCTATATTTTGACATTTTAATGAAAAGGCACATTTTGTTCACGTCATGTGGAGTATCCCTGTGAAAAGTTCTTGATATCTGTGACACAAATATTCTTGAAATTTGTAAAAAAAAAAAAAAAAAAAAATAAAAAAATACAATTTAAAAAAATGGCTATTTTCAAGATGAACACATTTCAGTTTAATAACAAAATTCCATCAAATTAGATTGTGTATTGTTGAACACATATAAATGAATAAATCTTAAAATATTTAGTTTTTTTTATTTCATCTTATTAAAAATGACTCAATTCAATTTAATGGAATTTTGTTATGAAACTGAAATATAAATCTTGCAGCTATTCAAGGAACAAGAAAAGTATTTTACTACTTTTAGTTGCTGGTTACACCATGTGACATTTTTAAAGTCATTAAATCCTTTTTTTTTTTTTCTTCTTCTTTTTTTTTTTTTGGTGAAACCAACATGGACACAAAGATTACATTTCTACAAACTTGGCACATGTCTTTTAAACTAGATTTCTATTCTCAGACATGATAAATCTCCCTGAGTGGACAATTCAACATCAAGTGTAGAGACAAGGACATTTCAGGGAAACATTTACAATTCGGGTAAACGACTTGTCAAACAGCAACATATCAGAGTGCAAAATGAGAATGAAGACATGCAAGGACACACCAGAGCAGCAGATGCATGAACAATTGTTAATGTTTCATCATTTCAAGAAAACACAAGGTTCTCACATTTTCTGACCAATTTATTTGTGTGGTTTACTCGTCAC